>NW_026601344.1:29378-56934 GCF_029448725.1 Salvelinus fontinalis
GTGATGTCAGAGGCACAGCTGACACCCCATTCTTTCTGCAGACATCTTTGAATCTTAATTCGGAGCAGATATTTAAGAGTTTTGGAAAACGTGGTCGCATAAAAAACTGAGGGAGATTCTACCGTAAGTCTGTTTCATTTTGATGTGAAAAGTTGGAGTCAAAGCGTAATTCCGTTATCGTGGAATTGCCCTCCTCTAGTAATAAGGAAGGAGACCTAACTAAAACACTAGCACATCCTCTCCTGTTGTAAAGTGGGGACATCTCCTCTAGTAATAAGGAGACCTAACTAAAACACTAGCACTTCCTCTCCTGTTGTAAAGTGGGGACATCTCCTCTAGTAATAAGGAGACCTAACTAAAACACTAGCACATCCTCTCCTGTTGTAAAGTGGGGACATCTCCTCTAGTAATAAGGAGACCTAACTAAAACACTAGCACATCCTCTCCTGTTGTAAAGTGGAGACATCTCCTCTAGTAATAAGGAGACCTAACTAAAACACTAGCACATCCTCTCCTGTTTTAAAGTGGAGACATCTCCTCTAGTAATAAGGAAGGAGACCTAACTAAAACACTAGCACTTCCTCTCCTGTTGTAAAGTGGGGACATCTCCTCTAGTAATACGGAGACCTAACTAAAACACTAGCACTTCCTCTCCTGTTGTAAAGTGGAGACTTCTCCTCTAGTAATAAGGAGACCTAACTAAAACACTAGCACTTCCTCTCCTGTTGTAAAGTGGAGACTTCTCCTCTAGTAATAAGGAAGGAGACCTAACTAAAACACTAGCACTTCCTCTCCTGTTGTAAAGTGGGGACATCTCCTCTAGTAATAAGGAAGGAGACCTAACTAAAACACTAGCACTTCCTGTCACGTTCCTGACCTATTTCTGTTAATTTGTTATATGTGTTAGTTGGTCAGGACGTGAGTTTGGGTGGGCATTCTATGTTTTCTGTTTCTGTGTTGGTTTTGGGTTGCCTGGTATGGCTCTTAATTAGAGGCAGGTGTTTGGCGTTCCTCTAATTAAGAGTCATATTTAGGTAGGCGTTGTCACAGTGTTCGTTGTGGGTGATTGTCTTCCGTGTCTGTGTAATTGTTTGCACCATACGGGACTGTTTACGGTTTGTTCGGTTTGTGTAGTCTAATTGTCCTATTCGTGTGTTCTTCTTGTTTTATGTAAGTTCGTCGTATAGGTCTGTCTACACCGTTTGTTGTTTTTGTTAGTTTAGTTAAGTTCGTGTTTTCGTTAAATAAATATGTGTTCAAACTCCACTGCGCCTTGGTTCGATCAATACTCCTCCTTTTCGGTAGAAGAGGAGGAGGACCGCCGTTACAGAATCACCCACCAGGAATCCAGAACCAAGCAGCGTAATTTGGAGCAACGGGGAAGTATACAGGACTTGTGGAGTTGGGAGCAAATATTTAACGGAGAAGGACCATGGGCTAAAGTGAATCACCGTCCATGGGAACAGCTGGAGGCAGCTCGGAGAGTGGAGGAAAAGAGAGAGAGGAACCGGAGTTATGAGGGAATGCGTCTTGCACGGAAGCCCAAAAAGCCCGTGAGTAACACCCAAAAATTTCTTGGGGGGAGGCTAAGAGGTAGTGGGCCAAGGGCAGGTAGGAGACCTGCGCCCACTTCCCAGGCTTACCGTGGAGAGCGGGAGTACGGGTTGGCGCCGTGTTACGCAGTAGAGCGCACGGTGTCTCCTGTACGAGTGCATAGCCCAGTGCGGGTTATTCCACCTCCCCGCACTGGTAGGGCTAGATTGGGTATTGAGCCAGGTGTCATGAGGCCGGCTCAACGCGTCTGGTCTCGAGTGCGTCTTCTCGGGCCGGCATACATGGCACCTGCCTTACGCATGGTTTCCCCGGTTCGCCTACATAGGCCGGTGCGGGTTATTCCACCTCCCCGCACTGGTCGGGCAACCGGGAGCATTCAACCAGGTAAGGTTGGGCAGGCTCAATGCTCAAGAGAGCCAGTACGCCTGCACGGTCCGGTATTTCTGGCGCCACCTCCCCGCCCCAGCCTAGTACCTACAGTGCCTACACTACGCACTAGGCTACCAATGCGTCTCCTGAGCCCAGTTCCTCCTCCACGCACTCTCCCTGTAGTGCGTGTATCCAGTTCGGTGCCTCCAGTTCCGGCACCACGCACTAAGCCACCTGTGCGTCTCCAGAGCCCTGTACACATTGTTTCTTCTCCCCGTACTAATCCTGATGTGCTTGCCCTCAGCCCGGTGCCACCAGTGCCGGTACCACGCACCAGGTGTAGAGTACGCTTTGAGAGTCCAGTGTGCCCTGTCCCTGCTCCTCGCACTAGCATGAAGGTGCGTGTCCTTAGCCCGGTGCCTCCAGTTCCGGCACCACGCACCAAGCCTACAGTGCGTCTCATCCGGCCTGAGCCATCCGTCTCCCCAGCGCCATCTGAGCCATCCATCTCCCCAGCGCCGTCTGAGCCATCCGTCTGCAATGAGCCTGCAAAGCCGCCCGTCTGCCATGAGCCTGCAAAGCCGCCCGTCTGCCATGAGCCTACAGAGCCGTCCGCCAGACAGGAGCCGCTAGAGCCGCCCGCCAGACAGGAGCCGCTAGAGCCGTCCGTCAGACAGGATCTGCCAGAGCCGCCAACCAGACAGGATCTGCCAGAGCCGCCAACCAGACAGGATCTGCCAGAGCCGCCAACCAGACAGGATCTGCCAGAGCCGCCAGCAAGCCATGAGCAGCCAGAGCCGCCAGCCAGCCATGAGCGTCGAGAGCCGTCAGCCAGCCATGAGCGTCGAGAGCCGTCAGCCAGCCATGAGCGTCGAGAGCCGTCAGCCAGCCATGAGCGTCGAGAGCCGTCAGCCAGCCATGAGCGTCGAGAGCCGTCAGCCAGCCATGAGCGTCGAGAGCCGTCAGCCAGCCATGAGCGTCGAGAGCCGTCAGCCAGCCATGAGCGTCGAGAGCCGTCAGCCAGCCATGAGCGTCGAGAGCCGTCAGCCTGCCATGAGCGTTCAGATTCGTCAGTCAGCCATGAGCTGCCCTTCAGCCTGAAACGGCTATATACCCAGAACTGCCGCTCAGTCCAGAGCTGTCTCTCTGTCCGGAGCTGCCTTTCAGTCCGGAGTTGCCCCTCTATCGTGATCTCCCTCTCTATCTTGATCTACCTCTATTTTCTGATCTATCCCTCTGTCTGGTGCTATCCCTCTGTGTTGATTTATCTCTCTGTCCCGGTGCTGTCCATGTCATTGATGTTACTAAAAGGATTTTGTGGGGGTAAATTGAGGGTGGACATTTTTAGGGGGAGAGGGAGGTTAGGATCGATTATGGTGGGGTGGGGACCTCGCCCGGAGCCTGAGCCACCACCGTGGTCAGATGCCCACCCAGACCCTCCCCTAGACTTTGTGCTGGTGCGCCCAGAGTTCGCACCTTATGGGGGGGGGTTATGTCACGTTCCTGACCTATTTCTGTTAATTTGTTATATGTGTTAGTTGGTCAGGACGTGAGTTTGGGTGGGCATTCTATGTTTTCTGTTTCTGTGTTGGTTTTGGGTTGCCTGGTATGGCTCTTAATTAGAGGCAGGTGTTTGGCGTTCCTCTAATTAAGAGTCATATTTAGGTAGGCGTTGTCACAGTGTTCGTTGTGGGTGATTGTCTTCCGTGTCTGTGTAATTGTTTGCACCATACGGGACTGTTTACGGTTTGTTCGGTTTGTGTAGTCTAATTGTCCTATTCGTGCGTTCTTCTTGTTTTATGTAAGTTCGTCGTATAGGTCTGTCTACACCGTTTGTTGTTTTTGTTAGTTTAGTTAAGTTCGTGTTTTCGTTAAATAAATATGTGTTCAAACTCCACTGCGCCTTGGTTCCCTCAATACTCCTCCTTTTCGGTAGAAGAGGAGGAGGACCGCCGTTACACTTCCTCTCCTGTTGTAAAGTGGGGACATCTCCTCTAGTAATAAGGAAGGAGACCTAACTAAAACACTAGCACTTCCTCTCCTGTTGTAAAGTGGGGACATCTCCACTCCTCTCTGTCCTGGGGGCGTGGCCCTCCTGAATGGAACGCGGCCTCGACCAGTGAGCAGACACACATCGTCTGTCTGTTAATGAGAGGTTCTGGAATCCTTTTCATGTTAGAGTTCTTGACTCCCCCAGATGTACATGGCTTAATGGCCTTTTACAGAGGCTAGGAATCTTTATGGCTGGGGCAAGCTCAATGAGATCCACATCTAAGAAGGGGAGGGAGGAAGGGAGCGAGAGAGGGTGAGGGGCTGGAAGGAGAGGGGCTGGGGAGAGGGACAGAGAGCTCTTACACTGCAAAACCTAAACCTGACATTTTTGTTGGCTCAGGAGTGATGTTGATAGAGAGAGAATTCCTTCTTCTTTTTCCATCACATGGATTTAATTGGGACTTTACTGGTTAGCTGGATGTTTTCTCACCTTGAGTGTCCTCTTTGGTGATTGGTTTCATCTTGCGAATGTAAGATATCCGTAGAACCAGAGTGGTCTAGGCTCCATTGCTCATTGTTACCTACCTAAAACAGCCTTATCTAGTTGGCTGTGTGGACACATTTCCTTTCTATGTGTTGTTGTTTTGTACCTTGCACTGGGACAGTGATTAGATTGGATGTGCACTACATTTGAACAGGTTCTAATTGTTAGACAACACCAGTTAGTATTCTGTCTGTCTGCACTGTCTGGAGGCTTCATCCTGGGTCATGTTATTATTCTGTCTGGAGGCTTCAGCCTGGGTCATGTTATTATTCTGTCTGGAGGCTCCAGTCTTCATCCTGGGTCATGTTATTATTCTGTCTGTCTGGAGGCTCCAGTCTTCATCCTGGGTCATGTTATTATTCTGTCTGGAGGCTTCAGCCTGGGTCATGTTATTATTCTGTCTGGAGGCTCCAGTCTTCATCCTGGGTCATGTTATTATTCTGTCTGTCTGGAGGCTCCAGTCTTCATCCTGGGTCATGTTATTATTCTGTCTGTCTGGAGGCTCCAGTCTTCATCCTGGGTCATGTTATTATTCTGTCTGTCTGGAGGCTCCAGTCTTCATCCTGGGTCATGTTATTATTCTGTCTGTCTGGAGGCTCCAGTCTTCATCCTGGGTCATGTTATCATTCTGTCTGTCTGGAGGCTTCATCCTGGGTCATGTTATCATTCTGTCTGTCTGGAGGCTTCAGTCTTCATCCTGGGTCATGTTATTATTCTGTCTGGAGGCTTCAGTCTGGGTCATGTTATTATTCTGTCTGGAGGCTTCATCCTGGGTCATGTTATTATTCTGTCTGTCTGGAGGCTCCAGTCTTCATCCTGGGTCATGTTATTATTCTGTCTGTCTGGAGGCTCCAGTCTTCAGCCTGGGTCATGTTATTATTCTGTCTGGAGGCTCCAGTCTTCATCCTGGGTCATGTTATTATTCTGTCTGTCTGGAGGCTCCAGTCTTCATCCTGGGTCATGTTATTATTCTGTCTGTCTGGAGGCTTCATCCTGGGTCATGTTATTATTCTGTCTGGAGGCTTCATCCTGGGTCATGTTATCATTGTGTCTGGAGGCTTCATCCTGGGTCATGTTATTATTCTGTCTGGAGGCTTCAGCCTGGGTCATGTTATCATTCTGTCTGTCTGGAGGCTTCAGTCTTCAGCCTGGGTCATGTTATTATTCTGTCTGTCTGGAGGCTCCAGTCTTCATCCTGGGTCATGTTATTATTCTGTCTGTCTGGAGACTTCAGTCTTCAGCTTGGGTCATGTTATTATTCTGTCTGTCTGGAGGCTTCATCCTGGGTCATGTTATTATTCTGTCTGGAGGCTTCATCCTGGGTCATGTTATCATTCTGTCTGGAGGCTTCATCCTGGGTCATGTTATCATTCTGTCTGTCTGGAGGCTTCAGTCTTCAGCCTGGGTCATGTTATTATTCTGTCTGGAGGCTTCAGCCTGGGTCATGTTATCATTCTGTCTGTCTGGAGGCTTCAGTCTTCATCCTGGGTCATGTTATTATTCTGTCTGGAGGCTTCAGCCTGGGTCATGTTATCATTCTGTCTGTCTGGAGGCTTCAGTCTTCAGCCTGGGTCATGTTATTATTCTGTCTGGAGGCTTCATCCTGGGTCATGTTATCATTCTGTCTGGAGGCTTCATCCTGGGTCATGTTATCATTCTGTCTGTCTGGAGGCTCCAGTCTTCATCCTGGGTCATGTTATTATTCTGTCTGTCTGGAGGCTCCAGTCTTCAGCCTGGGTCATGTTATTATTCTGTCTGTCTGGAGGCTCCAGTCTTCATCCTGGGTCATGTTATTATTCTGTCTGTCTGGAGGCTCCAGTCTTCAGCCTGGGTCATGTTATTATTCTGTCTGTCTGGAGGCTCCAGTCTTCATCCTGGGTCATGTTATTATTCTGTCTGTCTGGAGGCTTCAGTCTTCAGCCTGGGTCATGTTATTATTCTGTCTGTCTGGAGGCTTCAGTCTTCATCCTGGGTCATGTTATTATTCTGTCTGTCTGGAGGCTTCAGTCTTCATCCTGGGTCATGTTATTATTCTGTCTGTCTGGAGGCTCCAGTCTTCATCCTGGGTCATGTTATTATTCTCTCTGGAGGCTCCAGTCTTCATCCTGGGTCATGTTATTATTTCTATGCATTGAACGGATCTTCCTTTAGTCAACTTCCTTTCACTACTCTGGACGTGACTAAAAACCGCACCTTTCACTACTCTAGACGTGACTAAAAACCGCACCTTTCACTACTCTGGACGTGACTAAAAACCGCACCTTTCACTACTCTGGACGTGACTAAAAACCGCACTTTTCACTACTCTGGACGTGACTAAAAACCGCACCTTTCACTACTCTGGACGTGACTAAAAACCGCACCTTTCACTACTCTGGACATGACTAAAAACCACACCTTTCATTACTCTGGACGTGACTAAAAACCACACCTTTCACTACTCTGGACGTGACTAAAAACCGCACCTTTCACTACTCTGGACGTGACTAAAAACTGCACCTTTCACTACTCTGGACGTGACTAAAAACCGCACCTTTCACTACTCTGGACGTGACTAAAAACCACACCTTTCACTACTCTGGACGTGACTAAAAACCACACCTTTCACTACTCTGGACGTGACTAAAAACCGCACCTTTCACTACTCTGGACGTGACTAAAAACCGCACCTTTCACTACTCTGGACGTGACTAAAAACCGCACCTTTCACTACTCTGGACGTGACTAAAAACCACACCTTTCACTACTCTGGACGTGACTAAAAACCACACCTTTCACTACTCTGGACGTGACTAAAAACCGCACCTTTCATGTCGGTAAAAGTTGTTTAAGGTGTCCTAACTCCTCTGTATTGGCTAGTACAAGAGCATGGACTCCAGTATTACTGTACTCTGGATAACAGTGTCTGCTACATGGCGTATATTACTGTACCGTCCACAGCCATGACGGCTGTGGAGAGCTCCAAGTACTCTTTGATCTTCAGAAGCCTGCATGGTCCGGAGGCCCAGTAGATTATTACACTGTCTGTCAGTGATGAAATCCACTTCTGCTTTTCATTCCCTCAGAATGCGTTCCTCGTGATTAACACTGATCCTTTTCCTTCTGTGTCCTGTTCCCAGCTTCTGCTGCTTTAGTTGCTGTGGCAATGAAGATGATCAAAAAATTCCCCTCCATGTCAGTTGTTGCTGTTAGATATTTCTCCAGTAGATGTTTTTTGTATGTACTCTTGCTGAAACAAGCTGTGGATATAGATTTTGCCTGCTGTACCAACCTAGAAAGAGTGCCCCGCCTAACTCTACTTGTATCCCCTGTTTAAAATGTATCTTGACCTCAGTGGAACTTCCTGGTTAAATAAAGGTTAAGAAAATCATGCATTGGGATTTTCTGGTTAAATACAGGTTAACAAATAAATGTCTCTCTCTGTGTATCTGCTCTAGGGGCTCAGCACCGCGTCGGTAGTGGCACATTGACCAGTCTGGGGTCACCTGGCACCTGGTGGTACCATCGGTCACAATGGGCCGAACACCTCAGAAAGGTCATCACTTTTTTAATGCTTTGTGTTGAATTGGTTCTATTATTTTCTATTCTAAAGTGTTTAAATGAGGTGTTGAACTGTCTCCTTTTCAGAGCCAAAAGAAGAGAGGAGGGAGAAACCTGAGAGAAGTAACCCCTCTCCAGGAACCGGCCCCCCCTCTCTGGATAAATCTAATGGTATTAAACACGTCCTGCAGTGTTCTTCTCTGTCACAATATAGTGTAACCTACGATTGTCAGATAGTATGAACTATGACCTTTTGTTTTGCCAGAACCCTTCAGTTGGGAGGAGTACCTTAAGGAAACGTCATCCACAGCCGCTTCTCCCAGCTGTTTCAGACAGGTAGATATGACCTAGTAACTACAACACTAAGGGCTGCTTTAGGAAGTGCTTTTTGACTTGTGTCCAATCCCAAATCAACCCCCAACCCCCCCCCATGCATTCCTAGATCTGAGAGGATTAGAAAAGGTGTCAACAATTTGGTAACATTAGGTTTAGATAAAACTCTGCCTAACATAACATTAGGTTTAGATAAAACTCTGCCTAACATTAGGTTTAGATAAAACTCTGCCTAACATTAGGTTTAGATAAAACTCTGCCTAACATTAGGTTTAGATAAAACTCTGCCTAACATTAGGTTTAGATAAAACTCTGCCTAACATTAGGTTTAGATAAAACTCTGCCCAACATAACATTAGGTTTAGATAGGGAAAGGGGGATACCTAGTCAGTTGTCCAACTGAATGCATTCAACTGAAATGTGTCATTTAACCCAACCCCTCTGAATCAGAGGTGCGGAGGGCTGCCTTAATCAACATCCACGTCTTCGGGGGCCGGGGAACAGTGGGTTAACTTCCTTGTTCAGGGACAGAACGACAGATTTTTTTATTTATTTTGGTTACTGGCCCAACGCTCTAACCAGTAGGCTACCTGTCGCCCCATATAAGCAAATCATTCCATTCATGACTGATCCATTGTCCTCCTGTCTCCCCCAGTCCCGTTTCCCTCCCAGTAATGACTTCAAGGCTGGTATGAAGCTGGAAGCCCACGACCCTCGGAACAACACGTCCATCTGCATCGCCACGGTGATGGGTATGATGGGTACGCGCCTGCGTCTCCGTCTGGACGGGAGTGACAACACCAACGATTTCTGGAGACTGGTGGACTCCTCAGACATTCAGCCTATAGGGACCTGTGAGAGGACAGGAGACATGCTGCAGCCACCTCTGGGTAAGGCTACATAGAGAGATATGACATGTTAAAAGACTTTAGAAAAGTTTATTATACATCCAGCCTATAGGGACCTGTGAGAGGAAAGGAGACATGCTGCAACTGCTGCTGGGTAAAGGCTTCACTATATCCTGAAATAACATATAACGTTATAACATATTATAACATAACACATAACATATTATAACATATTATAACATAACACATAACATATTATAATGTTACACCCCTGAAAAAGGGGAGAAAGAATCATGAGTTGGATACGGAATGTTTCTCATTTTACATAAGTAACACATTTTACAGAATAACAGATCTACAGGAAATAGATAGTTTTGTAGGGTACAAGGCTTATTCAAGTCACAACAGTATACACTGTACATCACTGAAACAAATACTATTTTCAATATAACTGTCAAGCACAAAGCTTTAACTCAGTAAACCATAACTCAATTTATCAACAGGCAATAAAGTGTTTGAAAAACCATTACACAAATAACGCCGCGAAATATCTTATTAACAATGCACATGTTAATTCACAATCGACATAAAATGGCAGCTACGTAGCAGTACCTAGCAGTACGAAGCTAGCTGCAACCGAGCAGGGCTCATATTACTCTCTGCAAACTTAACTAACTTCCTCAATATGTTACTAAGACACACCTTAAACACTCTTGACATGTTAGCGAGTTATTACATTTAAATTACTCTTTTTAATCATCAATAACGTACCTGAAAAAGGGGCGAAAGAATCACGAGAGTGATACGGTAATGTTTACTCATTGAGAACTTTTAGTGCAATGAGAAAAGACCGCGGTTTCTCCGGGAACTTGAGTGGAGACCAGAGCAATCGATCTCAGGCTCATAGATTAAGAGCATTTAGTAGATCACAGATTAACACTTTTACCCACGACAACATAAAGTAATCAACATAACGTTTACACATTCCTCTCACAATTCGTACCCTTTGTACGCTTGACGGATTTTAACACAATTATATGAATGTTATCAATCTATCAACTAATACTGAATGCATGATCTTCTTAACCTTAGATGTTTTAAGATCCTCACATACTATGAACTTACTAATAATTTTTAATGTATAACAGGCTATTAGTATTTCCTTTAACCTGTCACAATAACATATAACGTTATAACATATTATAACACATAACATATAATAGCATATAACATATTATAGCATATAACATCCCATATAACATATCATATAGCATATTATAACATATTATAACATCATATAGCATATTATAACATATCATATAACCTATTATAACATAACATATAACATAACATATTATAACATATCATATAACATATTATAACATATCATATAACATTATAACATTACATATTATAACATCATATAACATATAGCATATTATAGCATAACTTATAACATATTATAACATATTATAACATCATATAGCATATTATAACATATTATAGCATAACATATTATATTCTAACATATTATAACATAACATATTATAACATCATATAGCATATTATAACATATTATAGCATAACATATTATAACATACCATATAGCATATTATAAAAATTATAGCATAACATATCATATAACATATTATATAATATTATAACATATTATAACATAACATATTATAACATCATATAGCATATTATAACATATTATAGCATAACATATTATAGCATAACATATTATAGCATAACATATCATATAGCATATTATATAATATTATACCATAAAAACAAAGAGTTGCACACTCTATATGTATAACCTCACAGTAATTTATTGGGTAAAAAATGTATTACTGTGAGGTTATACATACAGTTGAAGTCGGAAATGTACGTACACCTTAGCCAAATACATTTAAACTCAGTTTTTCACAATTCCTGACATTTAATCCTAGTAAAAATTCCCTGTCTTAGGTCAGTTAGGATCACCACTTTATTTTAAGAATGTGAAATGTCAGAATAATAGTAGAGAGAATGATTTATTTCAGCTTTTATTTCTTTCATCACATTCCCAGTGGGTCAGAAGTTCACATACACTCAATTAGTATTTGGTAGCATTGCCTTTAAATTGTTTAACTTGGGTCAAATGTTTCGGGTAGCCTTCCGCAAGCTTCCCACAATAAGTTGGGTGAATTTTGGCCCATTCCTCCTGACAGAGCTGATGTAACTGAGTCAGGTTTGTAGGCCTCCTTGCTCGCACACGCTTTTTCAGGTCTGCCCACAAATTTTCTATAGGATTGAGGTCAGGGCTTTGTGATGGCCTCTCTAATACCTTGACTTTCTTGTCCTTAAGCCATTTTGCCACAACTTTGGAAGTATGCTTGGGGTCATTGTTGAAATATTGGTGAAAAAAAAAAATGTTGTTCATTTTGAAGACCCATTTGCGTCCATGCTTTAACTTCCTGACTATTGCTTCAATATATCCACATAATTTTCCTTTCTCATGAAGCCATCTATTTTGTGAAGTGCACCAGTCCCTCCTGCAGTAAAGCACCCCCACAACATGACGCTGCCACCCCCGTGCTTCACGGTTTGGATGGTGTTATTCGGCTTGCAAGCCTCCAACCTTTTTCCTCCAAACATAACAATGGTCATCATGGCCAAACAGTTCTATTTTTGTTTCATCAGACCAGAGGACATTTCTCCAAAAAGTACGATCTTTGTCCCCATGTGCAGTTGCAAACCGTAGTCTGGCTTTTTTATGACGGTTTTGGAGCAGTGGCTTCTTCCTTGCTGAGCGACCTTTCCGGTTATGTCGATATAGGACTCGTTTTACTGTGGATAGATAATTTTGTACCTGTTTCCTCCAGCATGTTCACAAGGTCCTTTGCTGTTGTTCTGGGATTGATTTGCACTTTTTACACCGAAGTACGTCGATATCTAGGAGACAGAACGCGTCTCCTTACTGAGCGGTATGACGGCTGCGTGGTCCCATGGTGTTTATACTGGCATACTATTGTTTGTACAGATGAAAGTGGTACCTTCAGGAGTTTGGAAAAAAGGCGTTAGAAAAATCCAGACTTCTGGAGGTCTACAATTGTTTTTCTGAGGTCTTGGCTGATTTCTTTTGATTTTCCCATGATGTCAAGCAAAGGCACTGAGTTTGAAGGTAGGCCTGGAAATACATCCACAGGTCCACATATTATAGCATAACATATTATAACATAAACTCAGCAAAAAAGAAACGTCTTCTCACTGTCAACTGCGTTTATTTTCAGCAAACTTAACATGTGTAAATATTTGTATGAACATAACAAGATTCAACACATGAGACATAAACTGAACAAGTTCCACAGACATGTGACTAACAGAAATGGAATAATGTGTCCCTGAACAAAGGGGGGGGGGGTCAAAATCAAAATCAAAAGTATCAGTCAGTATCTGGTGTGGCCCCCAGCTGCATTAAGTACTGCACTGCATCTCCTCCTCATGGACTGCACCAGATTTGCCCGTTTTTGCTGTGAGATGTTACCCTACTCCTCCACCAAGGCACCTGCAAGTTCCCGTACATTTCTGGGGGGAATGGCCCTAGCCCTCACCCTCTGATCCAACAGGTCCCAGACGTGCTCAATGGGATTGAGATCCGGGCTCTTCGCTGGCCATGGCAGAACACTGACTTTACTGTCTTGCAGGAAATCACGCACAGAACGAGCAGTATGGCTGGTGGCATTGTCATGCTGGAGGGTCATGTCAGGATGAGCCTGCAGGAAGGGTACCACATGAGGGAGGAGGATGTCCTCCCTGTAACGCACAGCGTTGAGATTGCCAGCAATGACAACAAGCTCAGTTCGATGATGCCGTGACACACCACCCCAGACCATGACGGACCCTCCACCTCCAAATCGATCCCGCTCCAGAGTACAGGTCTCAGTGTATCGCTCATTCCTTCGACGATAAACGTGAATCCGACCATCACCCCTGGTGAAACAAAACCCTGACTCGTCAGTGAAGAGCACTTTTTGCCGGTACTGTCTAGTTCAGCGACGGTGGGTTTGTGCCCATAGGCAACGTTGTTGCCGGTGATGTCTGTTGAGGACCTGCCTTACAACAGGCCTACAAGCCCTCAGTCCAGCCTCTCTCAGCCTATTGCGGACACTGATGGAGGGATTGCGCGTTCCTGGTGTAACTCGGGCAGTTGTTGTTGACATCCTGTACCTGTCCCGCAGGTGTGATGTTCGGATGTACCGATCCTGTGCAGGTGTTGTTACACGTGGTCTGCAACTGCGAGGACGATCAGCTGTCCATCCTGTCTCCCTGTAGGCGTCTCACAGTACGGACATTGCAATTTATGGCCCTGGCCACATCTGCAGTCCTCATGCCTCCTAGCAGCATGCCTAAGGCACGTTCACGCAGATGAGCATGGACCCTGGGCATCTTTCTTTTGGTGTTTTTCAGAGTCAGTAGAAAGGCCTCTTTAGTGTCCTAAGTTTTCATAACTGTGACCTTAATTGCCTACCGTCTGTAAGCTGTTAGTGTCTTAACGACCGTTTCACGGGTGCATGTTCATTAATTGTTCATGGTTCATTGAACAAGCATGGGAAACAGTGTTTAAACCCTTTACAATGAAGATCTGTGAAGTTATTTGTATTTTTACAAATGATCTTTGTTTCTTTTTTTGTTTATTATAATGTAACATATTATAGCGTAAAATATTATAACACATTATAACATATCATATGTTAATAAGACATTATAAAGTGTTGTACTTGCTTATAACAGCCATAAAGTAGCAATAAATTCTAAATCTTTAACTTTTTCTTTGAGTTGTCTTTAGGCTTCAGAATGAATGCCTCCTCGTGGCCTATGTTCCTCCTGAGAACCCTGACTGGAGCAGAGATGGCACCAGCCACAGCTTTTAAAAAGGTCAAGAAAGAAAAATTGAACATTTCACATTGGACCATAAAGCTTTACTGTAGTGTATTGTAGTGTATTGTAGTGTATCAATGATTTACGTGTGTGTACATAAACAGATCTGTCTGGTCTGGACTAACAGAGTTCTCTGTGTGTGTATATAAACAGATCTGTCTGGTCTGGACTAACAGAGAGTTCTCTGTGTGTATATAAACAGATCTGTCTGGTCTGGACTAACAGAGAGTTCTCTGTGTGTATATTAACAGATCTGTCTGGTCTGGACTAACAGAGAGTTCTCTGTGTGTATATTAACAGATCTGTCTGGACTAACAGAGAGTTCTCTGTGTGTATATAAACAGATCTGTCTGGTCTGGACTAACAGAGAGTTCTCTGTGTGTATATAAACAGATCTGTCTGGTCTGGACTAACAGAGAGTTCTCTGTGTGTATATAAACAGATCTGTCTGGTCTGGACTAACAGAGAGTTCTCTGTGTGTATATTAACAGATCTGTCTGGTCTGGACTAACAGAGAGTTCTCTGTGTGTATATTAACAGATCTGTCTGGTCTGGACTAACAGAGAGTTCTCTGTGTGTATATTAACAGATCTGTCTGGTCTGGACTAACAGAGAGTTCTCTGTGTGTATATTAACAGATCTGTCTGGTCTGGACTAACAGAGAGTTCTCTGTGTGTACATAAACAGATCTGTCTGGACTAACAGAGAGTTCTCTGTGTGTGTATATTAACAGATCTGTCTGGTCTGGACTAACAGAGTTCTCTGTGTGTATATAAACAGATCTGTCTGGTCTGGACTAACAGAGAGTTCTCTGTGTGTATATAAACAGATCTGTCTGGTCTGGACTAACAGAGAGTTCTCTGTGTGTATATAAACAGATCTGTCTGGTCTGGACTAACAGAGAGTTCTCTGTGTGTACATAAACAGATCTGTCTGGTCTGGACTAACAGAGTTCTCTCTGTGTGTATATAAACAGATCTGTCTGGTCTGGACTAACAGAGAGTTCTCTGTGTGTATATAAACAGATCTGTCTGGTCTGGACTAACAGAGAGTTCCTGTGTGTGTATATAAACAGATCTGTCTGGTCTGGACTAACAGAGAGTTCTCTGTGTGTAGGAACCCTCCATGCCCTCCCAGAACCTCTTTAAACCTGGGATGAAGCTAGAAGCAGTGGACAAGAAGAACCCCTACCTGATTTGCCCGGCAACCATCGGAGAGGTCAAAGGTAACAAGATATTTTTATATGACCCACCTTTACCCCATCTCTTTGGAGGACAACTTTATAACTGTACCTCTATAATGGTTGTTATTTACTATAACACTATTGTTCCTTTGTCCCCTGTTTGCCGTCTGGTTGATGTATCTCCTGCTACGTCTTACTGTTTGTTATTGTAATCTTTATTTTTAGGTGATGAGATCTTTGTGATGTTTGACGGCTGGAGAGGGGCCTTCGACTACTGGTGCCAGTTTGACTCCAGAGACATATTCCCTGTAGGATGGTGTTCTCTGACCAGGCACAGCATCCAGCCTCCTGGCAACTTCTGTAAGTACCTCAACCTCACCACTAGAGGACAGCAGAGCCCTGCTTTCTGATGCGTTTGACCTGTCTGTCACCACGGATGCTGCTGGCCCAGGGTTTCTTTCTGAAGCTGCCTGAATGAGCAGAGCTGGATGAGAAAAACAAACTGTTTCTTTCTGCGAGGATTTCGCTGGCTGTTTTCCCCTATTTCCTGTGCTATTTCCTTTATATTTGACTAAAATACAACCAGTAGGTTTACTACAATTAGTACTTTTCCACTGGTAATAATATTCCTTAATGTGTTCCACTGGTGTACATTCAAGCAGGATTGTCCTTCCACACATTGCATTTGGGTCTAGTTTGCTTGTAAAAAGCCAAGATTATATATATCATTATTTTGTATTGTCTTTTTTTTTTACAGGTTAAGATCATTTTTTGATTCAAGTAAATCATTGTAAATATATGATTGTGAGCTTCGTAATATCTTCCTTAATGTGTTATCTGTTTAACACTCTACTGCACACAACCTTTTTGCCCCCATATCATTTAAAAACATTCCTACACATGACAATATGAGATGACATGTCTGTAAACAAGCCAATGAGGTGCAGAACTTGGTATGACGTATCAATTGGGGGAGGGACCTTCTTACAGGAAGCAGAGCGACCTGAGTGCATGGTGTACAATGGGTACAATGCATTTCATTATTTTGCATGTTTAAATAGAGACAATAAAAAATATGTACTTGTGTAGGAACCTCTAAAGCAGAATATTTGATAGGTTTTAAACATTTTCTTTTTATATTTATTCAAAAAATGAAATGTTATTTTGTTGCCTCAGGGCAACATTGTGCAGTCGGGCTACTTTTCTTTTTGCCTCAGGGCAATATCATGCTCAATGAAAGACGTGTAAAAGGATGGCCTTGGACAATTTTTGTCCAACATATCCACTGCCATTCACAGGCAGTGGACACAGAGACATTCCATTCTAGCCTAATCTGATAGAGAGGGCCATGAACTTTAGGACAATGACAGCTAGGAAGAATGGGCCCCAGAATGTAGTTTATGCGCAACTTGTATTTTTGGAATGAAAAGAGTGCTTCTTTGTACTACGTTCCCCTTAATCTGTTGTTGGTCTTAACATTAGTTTCAAGTTCTATTCTGTCTTTTTTTCAATAGATTCTTTTTTCAATTATTGATACATTATCAAAAGGCATAAAACTTCCCAAAAAATAGTATATAATATTTGTAGTAATGAACAACCAAATGGTGTGCAGTACAGGGTTAATCCTTCATCACGTCCTACAGTAGCAGCTGGTGTTGATTCTTAATGCTAGATTACTACATGCAGCTGTATTGTTCATACCTATTTGTTCATGTCAAGCTGTGACCAATTATTGTTCCTTCTCAGCATACCACAGGGTATGTGTTGCTTTTCATAACCCTTTGATTGGTAAACCCTCATAGTAAGGCTGATGATCACGAGGCCTTTATTTCATCTATTGGACACAGACTTCCCTTGGCTTTCTTCAATTCCTCAACCTGACCCATTTTTCATAGAAATCTACCCATTTCTTAAATCATTTCTGGTTATTTTTAAGTAATATGTTCTTAACACCAAACAAACTAAAATAGAGAAGTAATTAACTCTTAATTCCATGACAAATGAAAGGGGTTTAACACAACGTTGACTCACCTGTCAATCATTTTAAATGTGTGAATGATTTCAGCTCAGACACACTTTCCTTCAGTGCAGGAAGAATATTGTTTTGCCTTATTTAATAGAGCCTGATTACCAGCCAGGGCCTGTCATCCCTGCTACCGTGCTGTATGCTCGTTTTGATAGGTTTTAGCATACACAAAACATCCAGCAGTCTTCTATACTCCACATTACCAGCCAGGGCCTGTCATCCCTGCTACCGTGCTGTATGCTCGTTTTGACACAAAACATCCAGCAGTCTTCTATACTCCACATTACCAGCCAGGGCCTGTCATCCCTGCTACCGTGCTGTATGCTAGTTGACACAAAACATCCAGCAGTCTTCTATACTCCACATTACCAGCCAGGGCCTGTCATCCCTGCTACCGTGCTGTATGCTCGTTTTGACACAAAACATCCAGCAGTCTTCTATACTCCACATTACCAGCCAGGGCCTGTCATCCCTGCTACCGTGCTGTATGCTCGTTTTGACACAAAACATCCAGCAGTCTTCTATACTCCACACTATCTATCACTTTACTTAGAGAGTCAAAACAACTCTCCCAGTACAGCTTCATGATGTCTTGTGCTATAAAGCTTCAAGCTGCTCTCTACAGGTCCGACAGGGGAATTGATATGGGTTGCATTAAGACTTCTGACAGAGGTTGTATACCAAATAGCCCCCTATTCCCTATCTAGTGCACTGGTCAAAATGAGTGCACTATAAAGGGAATATGGGGCCATTTGGGATACAGTCTGTGACTGATGGTGGTAGTTATGTGTCTTTCAAACTGGCCTCAATCTGGTCCTCTTCCCCCCCGAGCCACTGGCATGTTTACAACTGTCTTCCTGTGTTTAGTGTGTGTGTGTCTGTTTGTCATCTGAGTGTGTGTGTGTGTGTGTGTGTGTGTGTGTGTGTGTGTGTGTGTGTGTGTGTGTGTGTGTGTGTGTGTGTGTGTGTGTGCGCCACGGTGTAGGTGCAGAGAGGATATAGTATGACGTGGAGATGGATGCATCTCTTCTCTCAGCAGAACTTTAACTGTTAGGAAACACACACTTCCTCTATCTCAGTATCAGTAACAGTCAGTTGGGGGGTTACTACCACCTTGTTCAGGTCAACGGCTCACATTTCTCTGACTGAAAAAAGTATTTATCAGGCTTCAAATGTATATGTCTTTTGCTATGTTTTTTAAAGATGCAATATGCAGAAATCGCTCTGCTATTTCCTGACTGCTAAAATTCTAATAGTTCTCCTGATTTCAGTTTGTTCCTAAACAACCAATATACGGTACAATGATTCTCTACACCATCTAAAGAGCTGTGAGTAGAATCATTGTGCCATCTAAAGAGCTGTGAGTAGAATCAAAGTGACACATTGCTGCTTTTAAAAGAGGTAATGACATTTATCATTTTTAATCATTTTACATTTTTTTATTTATTTTTTATGTTCCGTTAAACTTTTGTTTGGTTTGATCATAATTTCTACCAAGTTTTATTACAAATCTTTTATAAGAAGTTATCAATGCAACTTGTTAATTTGATGCAGAAGTTTAGATGGAGAAAAGGTTTTCCTTCCCGTAGCTGCTTTTAGAGAGCATGAGATCTATCCTCAGAGTGGGGACTACCCTCCTTTTAGAGAGCATGAGATCTATCCTCAGAGTGGGGACTACCCTCCTTTTAGAGAGCATGAGATCTATCCTCAGAGTGGGGACTACCCTCCTTTTAGAGAGCATGAGATCTATCCTCAGAGTGGGGACTACCCTCCTTTTAGAGAGCATGAGATCTATCCTCAGAGTGGGGACTATCCTCCTTTTAGAGAGCATGAGATCTATCCTCAGAGTGGGGACTATCCTCCTTTTAGAGAGCATGAGATCTATCCTCAGAGTGGGGACTATCCTCCTTTTAGAGAGCATGAGATCTATCCTCAGAGTGGGGACTATCCTCCTTTTAGAGAGCATGAGATCTATCCTCAGAGTGGGGACTATCCTCCTTTTAGAGAGCATGAGATCTATCCTCAGAGTGGGGACTACCCTCCTTTTAGAGAGCATGAGATCTATCCTCAGAGTGGGGACTATCCTCCTTTTAGAGAGCATGAGATCTATCCTCAGAGTGGGGACTACCCTCCTTTTAGAGAGCATGAGATCTATCCTCAGAGTGGGGACTACCCTCCTTTTAGAGAGCATGAGATCTATCCTCAGAGTGGGGACTACCCTCCTTTTAGAGAGCATGAGATCTATCCTCAGAGTGGGGACTATCCTCCTTTTAGAGAGCATGAGATCTATCCTCAGAGTGGGGACTATCCTCCTTTTAGAGAGCATGAGATCTATCCTCAGAGTGGGGACTATCCTCCTTTTAGAGAGCATGAGATCTATCCTCAGAGTGGGGACTACCCTCCTTTTAGAGAGCATGAGATCTATCCTCAGAGTGGGGACTATCCTCCTTTTAGAGAGCATGAGATCTATCCTCAGAGTGGGGACTACCCTCCTTTTAGAGAGCATGAGATCTATCCTCAGAGTGGGGACTATCCTCCTTTTAGAGAGCATGAGATCTATCCTCAGAGTGGGGACTACCCTCCTTTTAGAGAGCATGAGATCTATCCTCAGAGTGGGGACTACCCTCCTTTTAGAGAGCATGAGATCTATCCTCAGAGTGGGGACTATCCTCCTTTTAGAGAGCATGAGATCTATCCTCAGAGTGGGGACTACCCTCCTTTTAGAGAGCATGAGATCTATCCTCAGAGTGGGGACTATCCTCCTTTTAGAGAGCATGAGATCTATCCTCAGAGTGGGGACTATCCTCCTTTTAGAGAGCATGAGATCTATCCTCAGAGTGGGGACTATCCTCCTTTTAGAGAGCATGAGATCTATCCTCAGAGTGGGGACTATCCTCCTTTTAGAGAGCATGAGATCTATCCTCAGAGTGGGGACTATCCTCCTTTTAGAGAGCATGAGATCTATCCTCAGAGTGGGGACTACCCTCCTTTTAGAGAGCATGAGATCTATCCTCAGAGTGGGGACTACCCTCCTTTTAGAGAGCATGAGATCTATCCTCAGAGTGGGGACTATCCTCCTCCCTCTCCCTTCCAATTTGAGTCTGATGAGGGGATAATTGGCAGAAGATCGGTCTCAGTGATGAGCCATCAGAGGGATGTGGGGGGTAGAGAGGGTGTGGTTGAAGGGGCGGGCTCACACTTTACCCACGTCTCTATTGTTGAACGTCCCCCTGGTTGAGACGGGACAGTCTGGTGGGAAAAGAGTTCTGCCGGACACACCGTGGAGAGAACAGCCCACTGATTATATTGCATTTACATTTCAATAGTTAACTCCTACACTATTTTAGTTTTTCTTTTCATTAACAGTGATTGAGTAATCAGATTAAGGGATGTAAGAAAGTGTACATTTGATCCTTTATAAAATAAACATTATTTTAGTTTTTTGATTTAAGAGAAGGAACGTGAGAATCTTTAAACAATGAGCCATTCAATGACCTTATGAAAGTTCATTCAGCCCAGTCTGTTATAACATAGAACACTGCTGTCAGTTTGATCAGAGAATCATTTCTAGACTAAATCCTTCCCATACTAATGTACAGTTAGGAATGTGTTCATTTCATTTTCCTCATTAGCAAAAGGCTGTTTTGGGTTTCCAAATTCAGATGTATATATTTTTTTTTTTTAGCAATCAGAATATAATAAATATTTAAAAATATGTTTTTTGTATAATTTTGATCCTGATATATAGTAACTTTTTTCCTTAAACATTAACTCTCTTTATTGTAGATTTTATAAAAATAAAAAGTAGTTTAGCCTTGAGTTGACAACTTTGACTTTTTCATCAAAGTCAAATTAACTTTAGTTTCATGAGGTGAAATTAACTTTAGTTTCATGAGGTGAAATTAACTTTAGTTTCATGAGGTGAAATTAACTTTAGTTTCATGAGGTGAAATTAACTTTAGTTTCATGAGGTGAAATTAACTTTAGAGGATGTGTCATACAATTAAACATAGTTTATCAAATTACGTTTTCGTGGTGTTTTTAAAATATTTTTTACTAGCAGCCAAACGGTTTACGTCTTGGTGTTCTACTGTTAGAGTAGAGAAAGACAATTACAAAAGAAAAGTGTAATTTTAGTATTGTGAATAGATTTTCTTCATTCATAAAATAATAATTGAATCCCATTGTATAAAAATGCCACACAAATGCTCTTCATCAGTAAATGAGGAATAAACGGTTGCTTTTTCAAAACAAACACTGTAGAACACACTTCCATTCTTATTTACCACTTCAATTCAAGTAACATGATGAGTCATCTTCATGAACTATGTGTTTGTAAGAAACACTACAGGAGAGTCCTGAAGTTAGTTTCTAGCTGCTGTCTTTGGTTGTGTCTCTTCTACCTCACAAGCATTAGTTATGCATGATGGGAAAACAACAGCCTCTTCATTTTAGAACAGACCATTTATGAATTTATTAGGGGAACCATTTCCCATAGTTCACAGTCCTACACCCTAACTACACCGGCAGGCTGCCAAGCAACACCCCCGTGTATTATTGTTTCATTATAACCTGAAGTAAATAACCCTCAGGTCATTTCTCTGGCTCCATGGTGAAACAACCAAATGAGCAGCGTTGAGGTCTTGTGTTCTGGAGATGAAGCCGTCTTTGTTTGCCTCAGATCAGTCAGATTAGAAGGGGACTTTCTGAAGCAGGAGGGCTGCTTCCCAAATGACACCCCATTCCCTTTATAGTGCACTACTTTAGACCAGGGCAAATGGCACCCTATTCCCTTTATAGTGCACTACTTTAGACCAGGGCAAATGGCACCCTATTCCCTTTATAGTGCCCTACTTTAGACCAGGGCAAATGGCACCCTATTCCCTTTATAGTGCACTACTTTAGACCAGGGCAAATGGCACCCTATTCCCTTTATAGTGCACTACTTTAGACCAGGGTAAATGGCACCCTATTCCCTTTATAGTGCACTACTTTAGACCAGGGCAAATGGCACCCTATTCCCTTTATAGTGCCCTACTTTAGACCCTATTCCCTTTATAGTGCACTACTTTAGACCCTATTCCCTTTATAGTGCACTACTTTAGACCAGGGTAAATGGCACCCTATTCCCTTTATAGTGCACTACTTTAGACCAGGGCAAATGGCACCCTATTCCCTTTATAGTGCACTACTTTAGACCAGGGTAAATGACACCCCATTCCCTTTATAGTGCACTACTTTAGACCAGGGCAAATGGCACCCTATTCCCTTTATAGTGCACTACTTTAGACCAGGGCAAATGGCACCCTATTCCCTTTATAGTGCCCTACTTTAGACCAGGGCAAATGGCACACTATTCCCTTTATAGTGCACTACTTTAGACCAGGGCAAATGGCACCCTATTCCCTTTATAGTGCACTACTTTAGACCAGGGTAAATGGCACCCTATTCCCTTTATAGTGCACTACTTTAGACCAGGGCAAATGGCACCCTATTCCCTTTATAGTGCCCTACTTTAGACCCTATTCCCTTTATAGTGCACTACTTTAGACCCTATTCCCTTTATAGTGCACTACTTTAGACCAGGGTAAATGGCACCCTATTCCCTTTATAGTGCACTACTTTAGACCAGGGCAAATGGCACCCTATTCCCTTTATAGTGCACTACTTTAGACCAGGGTAAATGGCACCCTATTCCCTTTATAGTGCACTACTTTAGACCAGGGCAAATGGCACCCTATTCCCTTTATAGTGCCCTACTTTAGACCCTATTCCCTTTATAGTGCACTACTTTAGACCCTATTCCCTTTATAGTGCACTACTTTAGACCAGGGTAAATGGCACCCTATTCCCTTTATAGTGCACTACTTTAGACCAGGGCAAATGGCACCCTATTCCCTTTATAGTGCACTACTTTAGACCAGGGTAAATGGCACCCTATTCCCTTTATAGTGCACTACTTTAGACCAGGGCAAATGGCACCCTATTCCCTTTATAGTGCCCTACTTTAGACCCTATTCCCTTTATAGTGCACTACTTTAGACCCTATTCCCTTTATAGTGCACTACTTTAGACCAGGGTAAATGGCACCCTATTCCCTTTATAGTGCACTACTTTAGACCAGGGCAAATGGCACCCTATTCCCTTTATAGTGCACTACTTTAGACCAGGGTAAATGGCACCCTATTCCCTTTATAGTGCACTACTTTAGACCAGGGCAAATGGCACCCTATTCCCTTTATAGTGCCCTACTTTAGACCCTATTCCCTTTATAGTGCACTACTTTAGACCCTATTCCCTTTATAGTGCACTACTTTAGACCAGGGTAAATGGCACCCTATTCCCTTTATAGTGCACTACTTTAGACCAGGGCAAATGGCACCCGATTCCCATTATAGTGCACTACTTTAGACCCTATTCCCTTTATAGTGCACTACTTTAGACCAGGACCCCTATAGAGGGCACAGGGTGTTATTTGAGACAGACAGGGCATCTGAAGCCGTGGCTGCTCCGTGCTCCCTGCCACTGTTTCCTGCCCCTATCCAAGCCGTCTTTCACCAGGTCCTCCAGGGACGTCTGAATAGGCTTGGGTTACGGAGAGAGGGATGAGGGACCCCCCCCTCTTTTTGGGTTCTGAGTCAGGGAGACCCCTCTCTCCCCTTTCCTCCCATTCTCCTGGAGGGTTGTCTGAGCCTTCTAATGCAGCCTACAGGAGACCTCTTGTGCCCATTCCTCAATCGGGGTCCTCTCATCCATTTGAACCTTTTACACCCCCCCCCCCCCTCACCCCTCTCCCCAGGCACCCCGCCTCTCAACCCCTCCCCCCCCCCGCCCCCTCAGAGAGTTGGGCCTGGCGAGGAGAGTGAACGGCAGGTGACCGATGAGCACTGTCAATATAGCTCTTTGATCACATGCATAAAACCCTTCCCCCTTTACCCCTCCCTCCCACCCCTCCTCCGCCTGCTAGCCTCATCCACCCCCCTCCTCTTTCCCCGCGATGCAAATCAGCCCTTCAGCTCTCTGCTGCTCTGCTCTGTTCATTCACAGGGACAGAGGGAGGGGCCACTAGTAGCTAGCTCCTCCTGTTTCTAATACCGCCTCAGTCAGGCAGCAGCAGCATGGGGCTTTGTTGTGGACTGGAGCTGGACAGAGAAAGAGAGAACGAGGGAAGGAGAGAGAAATAGGGAGAATAGAGAGAGAGAGGAAGAGGGAGAGAGAGAGAGAGAGAGAGAGAGAGAGAGAGACCCTGACGTTAACCAGGGCTCAAACTAGTAAAGAGGGACTGTTCTGTTGTTGTGGACTACTACTGCTGCTGTTGCTGCCCGGAAACGTAACTCCGTGTTGGGAGTTCCTGGTGAGTTTGCTGCCTCTGCTTTTGTCTGGTGTCTATTTTTAACTGGTGCTGGCTGTTCAGTTCCTCTTCCTCTCACGTGAGAGCCGGCGTTAGACTTCGTCTTCGTTAGCAGTCCGTTTCTAGAAAGGAGGGAATCCACAGTTTGTGTGAATGAATGGCTGTTGCATCTCAGTCCCCCGTAGATGTACTTAATGCAGATGATGTAGCTATTGTTTGCATGGCCCTGACTGTTTCCACCACTCTCTTTGTTTGCTCTGGTTGATTTGAATGATTGAAATGAGGGCTCATAGAGAACAGTCACTGATATTCAGGACTACTGGTCTCTGCTCAGGGTTGGTAGATGTGTCTACCGGCTATCGTATAATGTACATATGTTCAATCAATTTCTGACTGTTAACACAACGTCATTTTGTTAGAACCATGCAATAGAACCATGCAATAGAACCATGCAATAGAACCATGCAATAGAACCATGCAAATTGCTTCATAAATGTAAATTCCAGAATATAATACATTTAAATACACTATTTAGTCCTTAGAGAATTGCTTTACTCTCTTATGTTTATGGAAATATTCACCCATCTTTTTATGCAAAAACCTTGTTTCTAATTATTGGAACATCCTGAAGTAGAAGTACTTTTCCATCAAGTTAAATATTTTGTTCAGTATAAAAATAATTGTTCTGTTTGATGTTTGACACAGTAACAGATTGTTTAAATGGGTCTACCTGGGGCTATCAGTACCACCCTACCCCCTCTCTAAACCCCAGTCCTTCCCTGGTCTACCTCCTCTCTAAACCCCAGTCCTCCCCTGGTCTACCATACTACCCCCTCTCTGAACCCCAGTCCTCCCCTGGTCTACCATACTACCCCCTCTCTAAACCCCAGTCCCCCAGTCCTTCCCTGGTCTACCATACTACCTCCTCTCTAAACCCCAGTCCTTCCCTGGTCTACCATGCTACCTCCTCTCTAAACCCCAGTCCTCCCCTGGTCTACCATACTACCCCCTCTCTAAACCCCAGTCCACCCCTGGTCTACCATACTACCTCCTCTCTAAACCCCAGTCCTCCCCTGGTCTACCATACTACCTCCTCTCTAAACCCCAGTCCTCCCCTGGTCTACCATACTACCTCCTCTCTAAACCCCAGTCCTCCCCTGGTCTACCATACTACCTCCTCTCTAAACCCCAGTCCTCCCCTGGTCTACCATACTACCCCCTCTCTAAACCCCAGTCCACCCCTGGTCTACCATACTACCTCCTCTCTAAACCCCAGTCCTCCCCTGGTCTACCATACTACCTCCTCTCTAAACCCCAGTCCTCCCCTGGTCTACCATACTACCTCCTCTCTAAACCCCAGTCCTCCCCTGGTCTACCATACTACCTCCTCTCTAAACCCCAGTCCTCCCCTGGTCTACCATACTACCTCCTCTCTAAACCCCAGTCCTTCCCTGGTCTACCATACTACCTCCTCTCTAAACCCCAGTCCTCCCCTGTTCTACCATACTACCCCCTCTCTAAACCCCAGTCCTCCCCTGGTCTACCATACTACCTCCTCTCTAAACCCCAGTCCTCCCCTGGTCTACCATACTACCTCCTCTCTAAACCCCAGTCCTTCCCTGGTCTACCATACTACCTCCTCTCTAAACCCCAGTCCTCCCCTGGTCTACCATACTACCTCCTCTCTAAACCCCAGTCCTTCCCTGGTCTACCATACTACCTCCTCTCTAAACCCCAGTCCCCCAGTCCTTCCCTGGTCTACCATACTACCTCCTCTCTAAACCCCAGTCCTCCCCTGGTCTACCATACTACCTCCTCTCTAAACCCCAGTCCTCCCCTGGTCTACCATACTACCTCCTCTCTGAACCCCAGTCCTCCCCTGTTCTACCATACTACCCCCTCTCTAAACCCCAGTCCCCCAGTCCTTCCCTGGTCTACCATACTACCCCCTCTCTAAACCCCAGTCCTCCCCTGGTCTACCATACTACCTCCTCTCTAAACCCCAGTCCTCCCCTGGTCTACCATACTACCTCCTCTCTAAACCCCAGTCCTCCCCTGGTCTACCATACTACCTCCTCTCTAAACCCCAGTCCTCCCCTGGTCTACCATACTACCTCCTCTCTAAACCCCAGTCCTTCCCTGGTCTACCATACTACCTCCTCTCTAAACCCCAGTCCTCCCCTGGTCTACCATACTACCTCCTCTCTAAACCCCAGTCCTTCCCCGGTCTACCATACTACCTCCTCTCTAAACCCCAGTCCTCCCCTGGTCTACCATACTACCTCCTCTCTAAACCCCAGTCCTCCCCTGGTCTACCATACTACCTCCTCTCTAAACCCCAGTCCTCCCCTGGTCTACCATACTACCTCCTCTCTGAACCCCAGTCCTCCCCTGTTCTACCATACTACCCCCTCTCTAAACCCCAGTCCCCCAGTCCTTCCCTGGTCTACCATACTACCCCCTCTCTAAACCCCAGTCCTCCCCTGGTCTACCATACTACCTCCTCTCTAAACCCCAGTCCTCCCCTGGTCTACCATACTACCTCCTCTCTAAACCCCAGTCCTCCCCTGGTCTACCATACTACCTCCTCTCTAAACCCCAGTCCTCCCCTGGTCTACCATACTACCTCCTCTCTAAACCCCAGTCCTTCCCTGGTCTACCATACTACCTCCTCTCTAAACCCCAGTCCTCCCCTGGTCTACCATACTACCTCCTCTCTAAACCCCAGTCCTTCCCCGGTCTACCATACTACCTCCTCTCTAAACCCCAGTCCTCCCCTGGTCTACCATACTACCTCCTCTCTAAACCCCAGTCCTCCCCTGGTCTACCATACTACCTCCTCTCTAAACCCCAGTCCTCCCCTGGTCTACCATACTACCTCCTCTCTAAA
>NW_026601345.1:0-56890 GCF_029448725.1 Salvelinus fontinalis
CTCACCCCTAACCTAGCTAACGTTAGCAACAACAAATTGGAATTCGTAACATATCATACATATTACAAGTTCGTAATATATTGTATGAATAGCAATCCTTAAAATAACATATGAATTGTAATTCTTAACATCTGATATGTCCTACAAGTCGTATTATACTGAACAACAATCTAAACGCAACAATTTCAAAGATTTACAGTTCGTATAAGGATGTCAGTCAATTGAAATAAATGAGGCCCTAATCTATGGATTTCACATGACTGGGCAGGGGCTCAGCCATGGGTGGGATTTGGGAGGGCATAGGCCCACTTGGGAGCCAGGCCCAGCCACTCAGCATGACTTTTTCCCCACAAAAGGTCTTTATTACAGACAGAAATACTACTCAGCCCCCTCCCAGACAATCCTGCAGGTGAAGAGGTCCTGGGCTGCCGTGGTTACATGTGATCTGCAGTTGTGAGACCTGTTGGATGTACTGCCAAATTCTCTAAAATGACTTTAGAGGTGTCTTATGGTAGAGATATAAATATTGAGTTCTCTGGCAACAGCTCTGGTGGACATTCCTGCATTCATCATGACAATTGCACATTCCCTAAACTTGAGACAAATGTGACATTGTGTTGTGTGGACTTTTATTGTCCCCCAGCACAAGGTGCACCTGTGTAATGATAATGCTGTTTTATCAGCATCTTGATATGCCACACCTGTCAGGTGGATGGATTATCTTGACAAAGGCTGAAATGCTCATTAACAGGGATATAAACAAAGTTGTGCACAAGATTTGAGAGACATTAGCTTTTTGTGCATATGGAACATTGCTGGATTTTTTTATTTCAGCCCATGAAACCAACACTTTACATATTTAGTTTATATTTTAGTTTATTTACTGTAATAGTCCAATCATACTAAATGGAGTGGCACTGGTGTTTTTTGTATAATATAAAACGTTTTGCTCTGAGACCAGGTTGTCCCTCTGCAGTATTCTGTGGGAAGGAGCTAGTATACCCTTTTTAATTGTTTTTATTGAACCTTTGTTTAACTAGGCAAGTCAGTTAAGAACCAATTCTTATTTACAATGGTGGCCTAGGAACAGTTGGTTCAGATTTTTACCTTGTCAGCTCGGGGATTCGATCTACCAACCTTTTGGTTACTGGCCCAATGCTCTAACCACTAGGCTACCTTCCACCCCTAACATGTATCAGATATAGATGGTGTGATGATCACTTTTCACCACTAGTTTGGGGGGATTGTTTTACAACTTTATTTAATGAGACACAGTTTATGAAATGAATACATGTGTTTATTAATTGTCTTTAAAACTAGATGAGTTATTTTAGTTACTGATCATGAATGTGTTTGGATACCTGCATTGAAGAAAACGTTATTGATCTGCCAATGAAAAATAAAGTTACATGAATATGTACTGGTCAACCTCTTCTTCTCTTTAGTATTCAGTTCTTCATATTAGATTTGACAGTATGAATGGTTCTTATGGTTGTATTCAGTTCTTCATATTAGATCTGACAGTATGAATGGTTCTTATGGGCTGAGTGCCGGGAGTGTTTTTGTATGACTACAGTCAGGGTGTTTCATGATATCTAGTTTACACCAATTGATGCTCCCCATTGGTCCGTGGCTGTTTCTTTTGCGTTGGGGACAACTGTAGCATTGTAGTTAAGCCATAACCCTTTTCCTAACCTTAATCTCAGTCTCCTAACCGTCGTTAATTATCATAACCTGCCACGTTAGTTATCCACACCTGCATGGTAAACAAATCCCTAATCCTCACCCTTTTCCTAACATTAACCTCAGTCTCCTAACCTGCCACGGTAATTATCCTAACCTTCCACTTTAATTATCCTAACCTGCCACTTTAATTATCCTAACCTGTTATGTATGCTATGTTCCTAGTTAAATAAATACTTATTTTTTTAACAAATTGTGTCCATCATTTTCATAACACCGGAACTGACCAATGGCGTGTATCAATTTTTATTTTAACAGGGAACATCCACATCAAGAAACTGTACAGTCGTGGCCAAAAGTTTTGAGAATGACACAAATATTAATTTCCACAAAGTTTGCTGCTTCAGTGTCTTTAGATATTTTTGTCAGAATACTGAAGTATAATTACAAGCATTTCATATGTGTCAAAGGCTTTTATTGACAATTACATGAAGTTGATGCAAAGAGTCAATATTTGCAGTTTTGGCCCTCATATCAGCTGGTACTTTTGTGTCAGGGCTGAAATGCAGTGGAAATGTTTTTGGGGGATTCAGTTCATTTGCATGGCAAAGAGAGTCTGCAATTAATTGCAATTCATCTGATCACTCTTCATAGCATTCTGGAGTATATGCAAATTGCCATCATACAAACTGAGGGAGCAGACTGAAAATTAATATTTGTGTCATTCTCAAAACTTTTCGCCACGACTGTACAGTAGTTCTCCTACTGGGCGGCGCGGGGAATAGTTGAAAGAGTGATTGGTGCTGAGGAAGCTATGGCAGTGGATGGCCAGCAACCTGTTGAGATTCATAACGTCGTTCACCAGTTGAAGGATACCGATTGTAGGTGAATTGTACGTGCGGCTGAAAGGTTTTTGGGAGTTCAGGAATTAACATTGGAAGCATTGCAGGCAGTGATGGAAAAAGTACCCAATTGTCATATTTGAGTAAAAGTAAAGATACTTGAGTCCTTTCCTATCAAGGTAAAAGTGAAAGCCACCCAGTAAAATACTACTTGAGTAAAAGTCTAAAAGTATTTGGTTTAGGCGGTCAGATGCCGAACAGTTGCCATACCAAGTGGTGATGCAGCGTCAAAACGTCATCAGAGCGCGCAACAGGACATTGTACTGTCTACACTCGGTTTGTTGTTTACATCAAAACATTTTCATTAAATCGTTTTTAATCCGAACAAACGTTTTGTTGCTAAGGATTCCACGACGCGGTTAGCCTTTGCGGCTGGGACTGCAAGTTTGTGTTCCTTTGTTTTGCGTGGATTCACTGAGTGCTAGCTGGCTGTACTACAGACACCTGTCGTCGTCGTGGGAAACCCTCATTGTTATCTTTTTGTAAAACAACTGGTTGCAGGAGATCCTGAGGGAAATCGACGAGTATCAACAGCTTTACGCTTTGGAGGAACAATATACTCCTTCGTGGAAAGATCCGACCACCTCACAAAATAACTTTAACCCGACAAAAAAAAGAACAACAGATTAATCTACAGACACGGACGATTTACTTAGCAGGGCTGAGGGGGAGTTTGGAGATCAGCCAGTGTGTAATTCTCACGCTCCAAAGAGAAAACAAGACACTCACAGCCAAGGTAAAAATCCACGATTCCAACATGGATTGTCTACTCAGGGAAAACAGGGTGATGAAGGAGTCGCTACTAGACATGCGTGAAAATCTATTTTTTTCTGGGATTCCTGAGGACGCATCCAATAATCCAGAGGGCTCGATCAGAGAATTCATGCAATCCACCTTGAAACTTCCTATAGAGTCTGTAAACAAGGTGGCTTTCCACTGAGTACACGGACTTGGAGCTCGGAGCGACAAGACCAAGGGTCCCCGACCGATCATCGCAAAATTTGAACACTACCAAGAAAAGGAGCTGATCAAAAGCAGTGGAAGGGAGTTTAAAGGGACCAAATTCGGTCTCAATGACCAATTTCTAAGGGAGATAAACGAACGTCGTAAGAGACTGTATCCGGTACAAAGACAACAAAGGAAGGATGGTAGGCGTGCCTTTATCATTATGGACCAACTCTTTATAGATGGACAGCTATTCCAAGACAGCTCCATAACACCGTGGCTGTACTAAATTCTACAGGGACTTCAGGTTATGAGAAAAAAATAGAAGGTATGGGAACTGTAAAATGATCTGAACATTATGAAGTGGATATGAACACACACATACTCAATTACATGCTTGCTTCCACATACGGACTTATACATACACACACACACACCTGATCTCGCTCTCCTCTCTCTCTCTTTTCTCATCTCTTCTCTCCCTTTCTCTCTCTTGTTGAGAACTGTTTCATAATTTAATGTGATTATTGTTTGTCTATCTTTTTTATGTATTTGTCTACAAGTTTATATATGTTTACAACAAGCAAGGGGAAGATATCAGAATAGGGGCATTGGGGAATAATAACATATTGTATGGAATACATTTGTACTGTAGTGAAGTCGTCTCTAGAGTAATGCAAGGCCTCTTTCATGATCATGTGAAACGTCAACTGCTATGGAAATGCTGGGTTATATTTTTCAATTATGTTAAAGGTAATTATGATGCAACAATGATGGTGATATGATATGGATTACAATTATCATCATGAATATCAAGGCTATACGCACTACATGTTACACACATAGACAATCAACCATGCACATTGGCAGAGTTATTATTTATTTGGACATCACAGATTATAGTCTTACTCTTATACAGACATTGTACACACTCTCACTATATCCCATCCAATATCATACACATCAACCCACTCCGATTTGCCACACACATAATATCTTGTCTCTATTTTCTAACATCTGTGGCATTGGCTCACAGGCAAACAGGCAAGGGAATAAACAAATATTGCTAGAACCTATTTCTTGAATTCTAAATATCAGACATTTGAAAGCTCTAGTTTTGACCGTCATAATACCTCTGATGGCAGTAACTTTACAAGCACTAATTATGGTCAATTTTGACTGGGAATAGTATCTAGTTACAGTAAGGGGTGAAATAAGTATAGCCAGTTATAATTGTAATGGTTTAGCAGATTATAAAAAAAGTTCCGTCTTTACATAGCTAAAAGAAAAGGAATATAACATATACTGTTTACAGGAAACTCACTCTACATCCTTAGATGAAGTTGTGTGGGAAAAGGAATATAACATATACTGTTTACAGGAAACTCACTCTACATCCTTAGATGAAGTTGTGTGGGAAAAGGAATATAACATATACTGTTTACAGGAAACTCACTCTACATCCTTAGATGAAGTTGTGTGGGAAAAGGAATATAACATATACTGTTAACAGGAAACTCAGTCTACATCCTTAGATGAAGTTGTGTGGAAAAAGGAATATAACATATTCTGTTTACAGGAAACTCACTCTACATCCTTAGATGAAGTTGTGTGGAAAAAGGAATATAACATATACTGTTTACAGGAAACTCACTCTACATCCTGTAGGAGTAATTGATACATATGTAGGTAGATATCACACTATTAAACAATAGACAGGTGTACACTAGAAAATAGGAGAAGAAGGCAGACGTGAGTGCATTTGCCATTCTGGTAAATACAGGAAACCAAAGATTAGCAGATGGCCAAAGTCATACGTGCTTTAAAGTGCATGTATGGAAAAAGCAGGACACCATTATGAAGATAAAATTGACAGGAACGGCCATAAGTGCTTAGGGTAAAGGCCATAAGTGCTTAGGGCAAGATAGACATATATTAATTTTAGGGGACAACGGGGTCCTGCCCCCATTATAATCTAATCAAGAGCGGATACAGGCGTTATCGGGCGTAGACAAGCAGGAAGCCTGAAATGAAGGATAATGGTGGCAGATGACCATAGGAGAAGTAATTTAATTAATGTATGTAATGATCTCATGTGTGTGGATGTGTATAAAGAGCGAACCAGTGCTCTGGGAAGAGGTGTGTTCCGCGGGACATTCCAGATTGCTATACAATTGTATTAAAAGCATGTTTGATTTCACAAGTTCTTGTCAGCGTTATATTTGAACCGATTGTCCACGACATAATTTGGCGAGCTTAGCCAGGAGGGACAGGGACTGCGGAATGGCGTTCAGGGCTGGAGATAGTTTCTTTGGACAATCTTGCAAACACTATGGCCACAACTATGAAAAAGGTAAGCTTGTTCTTACATAGTTGAAATGTTTGTATGGATTGCTTCAGAGATCCTGTCTCAGCGAGAGGGGCGCCATGTAAGTCTCTCTTTCAAATTTCCTAAAAAGAAACCAGTAAATACTAAAGAACTTTTGAATTCAATGAATTTGCATGTATGTGTGATTTGGGGAATTGTATTAAATATAAATGTATGCGCATGTATAGAGACTGAGTGAATAGGCGCTGTGAACTTTGCTTGTGTTGGGTGTTTAGCGGAGCGGGCATGCGCTCGTTCTGATCGGACCGTTCGAATGTGTAGCTTAAATGATGCGGTTGTTTGCGCCATCTGGCTGAGATGGCTGGCTATAATGTGGGACAGCCCATACAGTCAAAACAGATAATGTAGGTAGAAAATCCTGTGATACCTCTTCAATAAAATTAGTAGAAGGAACGCTTGGACAGGTTACTTATGGATGCGGCTCTAAAAAGAGAGAGCTGCATAAATAAGTAGTTAGGAAGCCACGATACCGCTCTTTAAAAAAGGAACATTTTTGAAGAGGTCTGCTTGGGTGGGATATTCACGGCAGAAGGTGAATATTTAGTAAATAAATATTTCATGGCTACCGCCCCAGAACGGGGGACTGAACGGATGAATATTTAGAAGGCAGAAAGAACGTTAGCCCGATTGTGCGGCGTTCAACTGCAAGCGAAATCCTACGAATAAGAAACGCTCCGTCTAGCTAAACGGGGGTTTGTAATTCAGTAGGTCACGCCACGATGTTGCTCTAATATAAAATAGAGATCAGTACGGGGTGGGTGAATAGGATATGAAGACAGGCTGGCCCGATTAGGTAGTAGTCTCGTCATATCGTAAAAATCCCATAAGTATAATTCCGGTTTATGTTGAGGAAGTGGATTAAATTAGTAGGAATAACTCTGGGTCGTTTTTAGGTAAAAACGAAGGGTATGTGTGAATAAATGAATGAGCAGATTAGGAAAACAGTGTGTGTGTGTGTGTGTGTTTGTGACCAACTGCTGGTAGGAAGAGGAATGCGCAAGCCTCTCTGGCAGTTAACTGAGTGTAATTTGAGAAGGAGAGTGCATTTAACTCTCACAGGGAAGAGGAACAAAATCGAAAAAGATTGGGCAAAATAAGTTATAAATAACGATACAAATTGACGTGATAATGTGTTAAAAGACCATTGTAAAAATACAATAGGTGTTAAAGAGGTATTAAACTGAGGCCCGAATAGTATATAAACGTAAAGAAAGTTTAAGATAAATTGAAATTATACTATAAAGTTAAAAACGAATCTAGGTTAGTTAAGATAAATAGTGAAATCCAGGACACATTAAGAATTCACGAACGGTGTAACAAAGAAAGAGGAAAAAACAGGCCGTCAGACACTCTGTGTCTACAGAAGCTACGGTCTAAAAATAGCCTGAAGAGCAGAGAGGGGTGCAAAATGGAGTGGCCAGGATAAAACAGGAGAACAGAGGAGGCTTGACTCACTAATAAATTGACCATAGGATCAAACAATAAGAATATAGAGTAGAGGTAAGAAAGTATAGACAAAATAAATAAATAAAGGTAAAAGTAAGATGTTAGATAGAGATCTTAACGGAGCGGGCAGTGGTCCCGTGTGGCTCAGTTGGTAGAGCATGGTGCTTGCAACGCCAGGGTTGAGGGTTCAATTCCCACGGGGGGACCAGGATGAATATGTATGAACTTTCCAATTTGTAAGTCGCTCTGGATAAGAGTGTCTGCTAAATGACTTAAATGTAATGTAAATGTAATCTTAAAAATTGATTAGAACTGTAATAACAGAATAAACCAAACGGATAAAATGAATAAATAATGATATCTGTAAAGGGAAAAACACAGTGATATTTGAAGTACTGTACTAGAATAAGACATTAAGTCATCTGTAGTATTCAGAAATAATGTCTGTACTATATAGAGTAGGCTTTGATAAGAGAAATTAAGTGATGTGACAAATGAATTATAAATTGGAAAGGGGATTAGCTCTACCTCGGAAAAATAGTAAATAAAAGGTGTATAATACATGGGAGTATTTAGGAAAAATAAATAAATAAATAGTGGCATGAAAACAAAAGGACTGTTTCTCCATAGAGAGATGAGGGATTTTTTTTAAAGCCATGGAGTCACTGAAAGAAGCGCACATTAGTTCTACCGAATTCGGATTGAATATGAAAAAACTGGATAATGGGGGGCGTCATTACCTGGTAACATTCTATCATCAGAAAATACATTACGATAAAAGACAAATGTGGTTCCACTCGTCCTCGCAGACGTGCGGGTGATTAGCAGAACTATTGACAATATCTAAGAACCAATAAGAAAATAGCTCCCTGTTTTGGATATGGGGTATATGGGGAAAATTAGTGTAAGGTGACACTAGAACTTAGTGAAATAGCAGGAAATGTCGCTCTACAAGAGTTTGTATCTTTGTCAAAATAACAAACAACTAATTGGTTTGAGGTTAGTGGGTATGGAATTTTCACTTGGCGGTGTATAGTCTCTGATTGATTAATGAGTGGTTCATAGAGATTACAGTTTCTATGTGATGAAAAAAGTATTAGATCATGTTTTTACCTAACGTCTAGTAGAGTACCGATGGAATTTTAATTGTTAGACATTCTATACCACAATTCTCTGGAACTGTTAAAGACGCTTTAGAATAAAATCTATGGATAAGTAAAACTATTGGTTTGCTGACTAAAAGGTAACATTGTGAATATTAACGTTATGTACACTTTCTTTTCCAGAAAGAATAAGAAAAAAAGGGTTTTAATCTTCTCTGTTCAAAATGTCATTGGAGACTGCATTACTGTGGAAAGCAGTTAGTTAAAGTCAGCCGCTTTAAAAATACAAATATCTGGATAAGGCTAAAAAATGGAGTTCTGGATAAGTGAGTCCAGTCCCTTTGTGTTATTGGCCTATGGTTCACTAGTAAGTACACCATGTGCTGGGAATGAATATGCATTAGTAGATTTATTGGAAGGGTTTTTTCCAATTCAGTTTCAAATTGGGTATGCAGAAGGATGGAAATGTTTTTTGAAAAATATATTTAAGTTGTTTCTACAGAAAGGGGAGTGGAAACATTTTAATGGTGTCAAAATGCCCTGAATCCTAAGAATTTCCTGTGAAAGACTGATCACCTTCACTAGAAATTGTTGGAACAGGTGGGATTTAATTATAAAATAATTAATAAACACCAGACTCAATTCAAAGTGTATAATTACTTTGAAAAAATATCAGTTCCCTGGGGTTATGGTCTTTGGGTAAATACACAAATGTGCTTTGTTCATTCTGCATATGAAAAGTGATGAAAGTTACTCCAAAGGGTTTATTGGAGTGTGGGTCTCTGTGAGGGTTATGTTGATAAATACATCATCTGTAATTCGTCTGAGAGATCACTGGTAGAATAAGGGAGTTATCATAGAAGGTGACGTCAGAATGCTTTAAGGCGTGGGAGAGAATATCACCACAAGTGGGTGTGGAGCTCAAACCCACCCTAGCCGACTGAATAGTGAGGGACAACTGTGTCTGGTGACCTGTGAACTGTATCTAAAAATAGACATGCTGAAATTATATTTGCTGGGAGAATAATGACTTAAAGGAATTGGGGTACTGACCTTTTATTACCAGGCCACTCATGAGAGAAAAACTGAGACAAAAGGGCTATTGGAAAATAGATAATACTGGTATTTAAAGTGTTTAGTATAAATGTTAATTATTAAAGGGATGTTGTGTATTGAATAGATAAGGTCAAATTTGAGTTAAAGTAAACACTAAGGACTGTTATCCTGAATATTGGGTTGGAAAATGTATTTAAAAAATAACTGTTTAGTTATTTAGATATAGAACTGTTTAAATTTAATAGGCCTAGGGAAGCTCTGGAAACTAATCCTGAGACAAGGAGGTTGACAAAATTTACAGAATATTAGATAAGGTTTTTTGTTTCTTTTGTTTTATAATGTCATTGGAATTGTAATGATAAAAATGTTATAATATAATTGAATAAAAAGGTAGTCTGTTGTGCGATGATACCCAATGATGAAGAAGAAAGAGACCAACAATAACATTGGCATAGAATGAAACGGATGGACATTTTCCCCAGGTTTAATTACATTACAAATAGTGGTAATTTATTGCAAATGAGTAATTATTATAATTTTTTTTTCTCTTTTTCTCGTTTGGTCAATTTATTTTTGTTTTGAGGAACATAAGGTTGTGTATATGTTCCTGAGGAGGGACTGATACTGATATAAATGATATATAAATTGATTTAAGAATGTTTTAAGTATGTATCAAACAAATGGCTGTTATCGGTTAGAAAAAAACTGTGACTACATTGGAGATATGAGGGGACACATAAATGAAGGTAATGGTAGTGAAGGGGTGTTATTTCTAGAAACTATGTATAATAATAGAGATAATTCACAGAAAAGGAAAGACAGCTGGCTGTGTAAAATATAGGGACAATTCTAAAGTGAATAGAACAATTCACATATGGTAAAATGGTAAAATGGTACAAATAAAATAATGATAAAATGGTAAAAATGGTAAAAATGTAAAAATAATAAGTGGTGGCATTTTGAACATTAGAGCAAAAGTTTAAGAAACTTATGACTTAGTTTTGATAGGATTGGATATTAATCCAACTGGAAGACACTTGACTGATTACATGTTATTTTACAGCAGTTGCTGTAGGGACCATCATTTGACTATCATTATGAATATTTCTGAGGCAGGAGGCCAGGTATTGAGGCAGAATGTTTACATAGGGTTGTTATTAAAAATTAAGATTTAGTGATCTTGCTATAAGAAGAAAGCCTGTTGTCAGGAAATAACCCATGTGTTAGTGTGTATGTCTTCAGGGGAAAAAAACAGCCAGAAATGGAAGGGCTTGGGCTGCATTCTGGAGACTGAGTGTACATCAAGATACACCAGGCTGGTGGTATACTTCTTACAGCAATGCAGTGGTAAAGTTCTTCATGTCTCTCTTTGGTGGGTACATAAGTCTCACGAGAAGTGAGGTCCAGCTGAATAAGGGGTGAGCTTGAAAACACCATGACAGAGGACGTGAAATCAGAGAGAGAGAGAGAGAGAGAGACTAGATTCCACTATAGACATACTGGGTTGAGTTTGGGTGTTACTTGTTTCATTTTTTAATGCATCATGTGAAAAAGAATAGATGATAGGATATTATACTCTAAACAAACATGTTAAAGGAAAGCATATACAGTGTTGAATTACGTCAAGAAGAGATAATGTTGATTAAGGTTATGCACATGATTATCAGTTGAAATGGAGTAGATGGGAAACTAAGTAAAAAATGACATGATTTGGGAACACCTCTCAGAACCTGGGGCCAAAAGGGGAAGACTGGGTGGAAGCATGAGGAAGCTTTTTAGGGCTTTTATTTTTGTGGAGTCCAGCAGAAAAGTATCCTGGAGGCATAGAGTCAGGTGAAGACAGAGTGGGAATTGTCATGGTTTCAGATTTCAGTTTTCATGAATATATTTATGCATAACACATAACATTGTCAATGCTGTTATGTTTTGTCTGTTGTTTTCCAAGTCTTATGTTTAGGAAACCAGAAGGAGAGGGGTTCGCCAGCTTCAGCTGGAATGTCAGTTTGTTGTGTGATGAGTGATGGAAGTAAGAGGATGTATGGTGCAATCATAGAACAGAGGCCATAAGTCTCTAAGTATGAATGCCTCACAGAAAGTAGGCAGAAACCTGAACCAGGACGAGAGGTTCCGTGTCTGATGATCCAAGGGGACCAGAAGGACCTCTCCCATTGATACCAGGAGATCTAGTCCACGTTCGAGTGTTCCGGAGGAAGTGGGATCAACCGAGGAGAGAAGGACCCTATGAGGTGGCCAAAGCAACAAGAACGGCCGTCCAAGTGAAAGGAAGCCAGACGTGGTACCATCTGAACCACTGCACCTGAGTCCCAACAGAGAGAAGGACACAACCATATAGAGATGAGGACACAGAGAATGCTGATTCACCAGGGAGGAGCCAAGAAAACAGCAAATCAAGTGAAAGCCAAAATGTGACAGGTGCACCGACTAATGCACCCAGAAGAGGAGGAGAGGCCTCACAAGGAACAGAATGAGAACATTTCTTCCCTAAAATTGAAACCCTTCCAAATGGAAGCTAAGTCCTGCCTGAGGAGGAAGCCTCGGGTGAAGAAAGAGAAGGAAAAGTCCCGCAAGCTGAAGAAAATGGGGATTTCCCCACAATTGACTTTTCAACTCTTGAATGGCCTCCTTAACAGACAATTGAAGTTAGAACAACAAAAGAATCCATACTAAATGGAGTGGCATGGATATTTTTTATATAATATACTACGTTTTGCTCTGAGACCAGGTTGTCCCTCTGCAGTATTCTGTGGGAAGGAGCTAGTATACACTTTTTTTATTTATTGAACCTTTGTTTAACTAGGCAAGTCAGTTAAGAACAAATTCTTATTCACAATGATGGCCAAGGAACAGTGCCTTGTTCAGAGGAAGAACAACAGATCTTTACCTTGTCAGCTCGGGGATTTGATCTAGCAACCTTTTGGTTACTGGCCCAATGCTCTAACCACGAGGCTACCTTCCGCCCCTAACATGTATCAGATATAGATGGTGTGATGATCACTTTTCATCACTAGTCTGGGGGGGATTGTTTTACAACTTTATTTAATGATACACAGTTTATGAAATGAATACATGTGTTTATTAATTGTCTTTAAAACTAGATTAGTTATTTTAATTACTGATCTTGAATGTGTTTGGATAACTGCATTGAAGCAAACTTTATTGATCTGCCAATGAAAAATAAAGTTACATCAATATGTACTGGTCAACCTCTTCTTCTCTTTAGTATTCAGTTCTTCATATTAGATCTGACAGTATGAATGGTTCTTATGGGCTGAGTGCCTGGAGTGTTTTTGTATGACTACAGTCAGGAGTTCTCTCTGACCCTGTGATGTCACCAGTACATTAAGTACATTCATCTTAAGATAGCCATGTGAGTCAACCACATATCACAGTAAATACATTTCTCCTCAATTAGTCAGTGTCACATTATTTTTTTTGTGTTTTGGGGGGATACTCTTTAAAGACGTAGGGTTTCAGACCTTTTCGGGCAGATGGGCAGGGACTCTGCTGTCCTAGCATCAGAGGGAAGCTGGGGCCACCATTGGGGTGCCAGGACAGAGAAGTGCTTAGACTGGGCTGAGAGGGAGCTTGACCTCCTTTAGCAGTGGGACGGCCATGAGACCAGAGGTGGCAGAACTGAGTGCTCGGGTTGGGATACAGGGTTTGAGCATAGCCTGAAGGTAGAGATGGGGCAGTTCCTCTTGCTGCACCGTAAGTAAACACCATTGTCTTGTAGTGGATGTGAGCTTCGACTGGAAGCCAGTGGAATGTACGGAGGAGCAGGGTGACATGGGGGAACTTGGGAAGGTTAAACACCCAGACGGACTGCAGTGTTCTAGATAAGTTCAGTGGCGACCCATCATTCAGGGCAGGTGAGCCACCTTTTTGAGCCCCACAATTTTAGCGATAAAAAAGTGTGAAAAAAATGATCTGTTTGCAAACAATGTAAAAAAACAACATATATATAATTGAGTTGTTAATTAAGCCGCATACAAACATGGTCTCTTTTTTGTTTTGTTGAGTAAGGCAGCTCCAAAATGCAGGTCTTTCAGCCTAGCTCATTGCCTTCTGTGGAGGTGGGGCAAGCCAGCAGAAAATACGGAGCGTTGTGCCGTGATTGGCTCAGTGTTCTGTCATTCATGGGGACAATACGTCACTGCCAAGCCTAAGGGTAGAAATTGAAAATTCAAGCCCCTTGGGTGCTGCCATAGAGTTACATTAGAAGTGCCCATCCAAGAAGGCTCAAGGTCATTGTCCACAGATAAAATTACGTCAAATCATGTGATATCTACAGTCGCTTTGATTGGACTGATCATGTCAACATCATACTTGCAAAGTCGGAGCTAGCAGTCATCATCATGAATCAAGTCGACAATCTACTGGCAAATCCTTTTTAGTCTTTGTCATATGAAGATAAATAATGAGAAATTATAGATAAAACGTATCGGTTCTCATCGGCCATTGGACATAAACATTACAAAACAAGTTGGAAATTGCAAATTCAACAATGAGTGGTTTCTCAAGGAATCAGTGGCTAACTGCAAGCTTTGCAAAGCAATCATTAGCCTGGTATTCAGTTGAGTGGCTGTGTGGTCCCAAGTCTAAGATTAAGGGGCTCTTTTCCTAGCTTAAAATTGTAAACATTTAACATTGGCCATTCTGTCAATGAAGCTTGATTTGTGCCGCTCTCAAAACAACTTAACTCGGTACTGCAACATCTGACTAGAGTGAGTTCAAGACAACTGGGAACTCTGGGAAAAACAAGCTACGACTGAGAAAATAGGTTTTAGACTTTCATCCAACTCGGAATTGTGAATTGGGAACTCGGGCCTCTTTCTACAGCTACGACCTGAAGATCACTGACGTCATATTTTTTTTTGCTGTGTTCCTAATTGTCTTGAAAGCACCATAAATCCAGAGAATGCCAGAGTTTGATGATAGAGTTTGATGACAAAATATGCCCACAAAGGACTGCAGTGCCTCCTCCTTGTTCAAGTGAGCACAACACAAGAAGTTGAGTCCAAAAATGTCTTGTCTGCTGCTGCATAAATCAAGTAACATGCCAGGGAGATGTGTATACTGTAGCTAAGAAAGTAATACTAAGTGTTTGTTGTGTTTTAAGATGTCAGTAGCCCATGTGCCTCACAATAATAATTTGGTCTATTTTCACCTATTAATTTTGCCCACTGTTCTGACTTGGTGGTTCACATGTAGCCTATAACCTGTTTTATAGGAATATAATCATTGAATATTGTAAGGGTTTTCAATGTCTGCTTATATGCCCCTTTATTTATCCTACGGTTCTGACTTGGTGTACAATGCACTGTAAGAACAACCCATGTTCTGAATTCTGTTTCTTTGCATTTCAAAAGGGCTGTACAATAGTTATATTGAGTGTCCGTCCTAGCTCGCTCATTAATGTCTTAATCGAAATTACAGATGGCCTCTTATCCGCTTTTCGTCCCCTTATGCCATAGTTTGTACATCTCAATTGTCAGTAGAAATCACATTTGTTTAAGTAAGCCAGCCATGTTTTTTTTTAAAGCAGTAAATGAGGCTGAATGAACTTTTCGATGCCAGACAAGGCTCTGTTGATAGCCAGGTGTAGCAGTGGTAAGTTGTTGGGTCAGCTTTATGTGGGACCTAGCAGTTTGTGGGCACTGTTATTGTGCAATTAATGTATTGTTTAGTATTGTGTTGTGTAGTGGCTTTGCTGGCATGCATCCCACTTTTTAATTTAATCATTATTAAACTAGTCAAGTCAGTTAAGAACAAATTCTTATTTACAATGACAGCCAACCCTGGCCAAACCCGGACGATGCTGGGCCAATTGTGCGCTTCCCTATGGGACTCACAATCACAGCCGGATGTGATTCTGCCTGGATTCGAACCAGGGACTGTAGTGATGCCTCTTGCACTGAGATGCAGTTTCTTAGACCCCTGTGCCACTCGGGAGCCCTTAAAAGGTTTGCGCCCAACGTGGGGCAGGAGTTTGACGGCACAAGCGGGGAGCCCAGCCCACAGAGATTTGAGAAATGTTTTGGTACTCTTCTCCAGATCTGTGCCTCGCCACAAACCTGTCTCGAAGCTCGACGGACAATTTCTTTGATTTCATTGCTTGGTTTTTGCTCTGACATGCACTGTCAACTGTGGGACCTTATATATACAGGCGTGTTCCTTTCCAAATCATGTCCAATCATTTGAATTTACCACATGTGGACTCCAATCAAGTAGAAACATCTCAAGGGTGATCAATGGAAACAGGATGCACTTGAGCTCAATTTGGAGTCTCAGAGCAAAGGGTCTGAATACTTACCAAATAAGGTATAGATTTGCTAAAATTTCTAAAAACCTGTTTTCGGTTTATCATTATGGGCTATTGTGTTTATATTGACGAGGGAAAAAATGCATTTAATACATTTTCGAATAAGGCTGTAACTTAACAAAATGTGGAAAAAGTCAAGGGCTCTTATATACTGCCCTGTATATGCTTCAAACTACAGATGTAAGGTTCTGAAATGGTAAACACAATGGCATAATGGAAAATGCATGTTCAATGGTTCTCTGTATTAGTATTACCAACATTAAATCACCTAGGTAGATCAGTGGTTATCTCTGTATTAGTATTATCTCTGTATTACCCACATTAAAACACCTAGGTAGAGCAGAGAGGACAGAGCATGTGGCTTTGTAACACAGGTGTTTCATCTCCACACTGGGATGATTTTAACAGTGCAATGCCACACAGGCCTCATGCCGCTCAGGTAGGAGGGTACCAGAAATAAATGAATAAAAAACACAAAACTAATGAAGGAACACACAGTCACCAACAATATATCCCTGGTGTCAATACTTTCAACTGGCTCAGCTCGCTGTTACAGTACAGCACCACCAAATTCCATTTATTAAGTAACCATCTGTCTTATGTAACCATAACGTAACATATCACACTATTTTGAGAGTCCCGGATTTATATTTACTATGTTACATCTAGTCTATGAGACGAGGCTGCACCTTAACCTACATTATAAACACGCAGATCAAGAGGTGTGTTTTCCCTTCAGCATCTGCATGTGGCATAAGCTCACCCACCTCACAGCATGAATCTAAAATAGTTAACTTTGGCTGTGAGTGATGGGAAAAAATATGACTAAGGCAATTACTTGAATAATTCAATGGATGTTTTATTTACGAACTTGATGACTAAATTGTCTTATTTTGTTTAAAACCTCTGACGAGTCACAAACCCGGATCCGGGATCCCCCCCATCAAAAAAGCTGACTAGCATAGCCTAGCCTAAAGCCACAGGGATATCATATAATAAAATGTTCATGAAATCACAAGTCCAAGACACCAAATGAAAGATACACATCTTGTGAATCCAGCCATTATTTCTGATTTTTAAAATGTTTTACAGGGAAGACACAATATGTATTTCTATTAGCTAACCACCGTAGCAAAAGACACAACTTTTTTTTCTCCACCATTTTTTTCCTGCATAGGTAGCTATCACAATTTCGACCAAATAAAGATATAAATAGTCACTAACCAAGAAACAACTTCATCAGATGACAGTCTGATAACATATTTATTGTATAGCATATGTTTTGTTAGAAAAATGTGCATATTTCAGGTATAAATCACAGTTCTACATTGCAGCTGCAATCTGAAATAGCGCCGAAGCAGCCAGAATAATTACAGAGACCAACGTCAAATACCTAAATACTCATCATAAAACATTTCTGAAAAATATATGGTGTACAGCAAATGAAAGACAAACATCTTGTGAATCCAGCCAATATTTCCAATTTTTTAAGTGTTTTACAGCGAAAACACAATATAGCATTATATTAGCTTACCACAATAGCCAGAAACACAAGCCATTTACCAGCAGCAAAGCTTAGCGATCGTAACAAACCAGCAAAAGATATATAATTTTTGACTAACCTTCATAAACTTCATCAGATGACAGTCCTGTAACATCATATTACACAATGCATATAGGGTTTGTTCGAAAATGTGCATATGTAGCGGCACAAATCGTGGTTATACAATGTGATTAGTAGCCAAACTTCAAGCAATCTGTCCGGCGCCATCTTGGAGAGGCACCTAATCTAATCAATAACTAATCATAAACTTGACTAAAAAATACAGGTTGGACAGCAAATGAAAGATACATTAGTTCTTAATGCAACCGCCGTGTTAGATTTTTAAAATTAACGTTACTACGACATACAGTGTGCGTTAAAGCGAGACCGCACCGAAATTAATGGCGGAATAGTAGCTTTACATTTTTCAACAGAACAACGAATTAACATCATAAATAGTTCTTACTTTTTGATGAGCTTCCATCAGAATCTTGGGCAAGTTGTCCTTTGTCCATAATAATCGTTGCTCGGCTGTAGAATGTTGTCTTCAACCGTGTAATTAGCAGCAAACATTAGCTATGTGGCCCAGACATGCCCAACTCTTCAAAATGCAGGACAAAGAAAATTCCGAAAATCGCAATATACTCATATAAACTGATATAACTCGGTTTAAAATAACTACGTTATGATGTTTCTAACACCTATATCGAATAAAATCAGAGCCGGATATATCTAACGCCGATAACGTGAGCTTCTCAGAATGCCATCCTGAGGTCTGTCTTGCGTCATGGCGAATGATGAAAAGGGTGCACCCCTCGTGCCAAGCCTATTTATACTGCCTCAGATCTGCCTAGCAACACCATTCCAATTCTCAACGCTTGCTGACATCTAGGGGAAATCGCATGCAGTGCTTGTCGACCAATAGAATAATTGCAAATTATTTAACTGACCCAGGAACAGAGTTCCCAATTTCAGATTTCTCACTTCCTGACAGGAAGATTGCTCCAACTCGAGTTCTGTTTTACTCACAGATATAATTCAAACGGTTTTAGAAACTAGAGAGTGTTTTCTATCCAATAGTAATAATAATATGCATATTGTACGAGCAAGAATTGAGTACGAGGCAGTTTAATTTGGGAACGAATTTTTTACAAAGTCGAAATGGCCCCCCCTATTGACAATAAGTTTTTAAGCGACTTTGCTATCAATGGGAATTTGGCCGTGCTTCCGCTGAACTGCAGTAACGAAAATGCCCCCTGAGCACAGTGGAAAGCATGCTTATAGACTGGAAGCCTGCCCCCTTGATCCGAGAAGGGTGTAATTGCAGACCGCAATTAGGGGCGTTCTCTGATATCGGATGTATCATGATTTCAAGTTTACACCAATTGATGCTCCCCATTCGTCCGTGACCGTTTCTTTTGCGTTGGGGACAACAGTTGTTGACAACTGTAGCATTGTAGCTAAGCCTAACCTTAACCCTTTTCCTAACCTTAATCTCAGTCTCCTAACCGCCACGTTAATTATCCTAACCTGCCACTAATTATCCTAACCTGCCACTTTAATTATCCTATGTATGCTATGTGCCTAGTTAAATAAATACTTGTTTTTTTCCCATCAAATATTCTCCATCAGTTTCATAACACCGGAACTGATCAATGGCATGTATCAATTTTTTTTTTATATCAGGGAACATCCACATCAAGAAACTGTACAGTAGTTCTCCTACTGGGAGGTGCGGGAAATAGTTGAAAGAGTGATTGGTGCTGAGGAAGCTATGGCAGTGGATGCCCCGCAACCTGTTGAGATTCATAACGTCGTTCACCAGTTGAAGGATACCGATTGTAGATTAATTGTACGTGCGGCTGAAAGGTTTTTGGGAGTTCAGGAATTAACATTGGAAGCATTGCAGACAGTGGTGGAAAAATACCCAATTGTCATACTTGAGTAAAAGTAAAGATACTTGAGTCCTTTCCTATTAAGGAAAGCCACCCAGGAAAATACTACTTGAGTTCTTTACACCACTGATTGCAGGGAGTACTGACTGAAGATGTTCCTCCCCACGAGGCCCATGAGACTGTGTAGGGATGTGATTTGAATAGGACTGTGACTGAAGATGTTCCTCCCCACGAGGCCCATGAGACTGTGTAGGGATGTGATTTGAATAGGACTGTGACTGAAGATGTTCCTCCCTACGAGGCCCATGAGACTGTGTAGGGATGTGATTTGAATAGGACTGTGACTGAAGCAGTGGGATGTTTTTATTTTTGTATTTTGTTTTGATGTCGTTCATTCCGCAATGGACATGTATTTCTTTCTACAGTTTACTAACCGTACAGTAGGTGGCGGTAGACACGTTATATTTGTGTAAATGTCAGTATACCAGAGAAGAAGAGGACGCTGTTGCCATGTGGTAGAGGGGAACAGGAAGTTCCGGGTAGAAAACGACAGAACTGTGTTATGTCGATGGTGGTTGTGTCCGTTTCAACTGTATCATTGTAGGTATGTAATAGCACGTTTAAACTTTCTAATGTCGAAAGAATATATAATATGCTAGGTAGCAAGTCCGTGAAGGTATTAACACGTTTGGTAAAGTTTTAAATTGTATGTGTTATTTTGGGGTCAAACCGAGTGAGTGAAGAACGTGATTTGCAACGATTTTAAAAGTAATGTAGCTAGACTTTGGATTTGTATGAGTGTATGAACATAATTTCGTCAGTCATTTCATAAAGATTCCACTTATTTTAGTTAGTTTTTACATGTTCTTGGTTTTGTGTAAAATGTTGTCTCTGAGCTGGTAAATAGCCTCGTCCGAACCATCCTGATCTCGCGAGTTTACATACACTGTTTCGTTAATGTAAGCTCGCGAGATCAGGATGGTTCGGACGAGGCTCGTCAAATGGCGGTTTCAACGGTTTCGGTCATCTTTCTAGGAGTTTGCTCGTGGTGAAATGGCGACATGAGGCTGTGTGATGGAGTGTCAAAATAGAGGGAAGCTAACTGAAGATATCCTTCACCATTTGGAGAGAGAGGCCAACTGCATGGAATGGCGTCGATTAATGCGGATGAATCGGAGCACGTGTCATACTCATTCCATGGAGGACCAAGTGTCTGCGGGTTTTCGCTCCACCCTTGTTCTTGATTAATTAATTAAGGTCACTAATTAGAAAGGAACTCCCATCGTCTGATTGTCTAGGTTTTTATTGAAATGAAGAAACGAAAACCTGTGAGGCTCGGCTGTCAATGGGATGAGTTTTACACCCCTGAAACAATGGAAATGGAGAGTTTGAGAAGCAACAGCTGTGCTCGAATGCGATCAATGTGGGGGACAATTCTGATATGGAGCGGGAGGATGAGGGCCTAGTATGTGAATGGTCTGTAGTGTAAAGACATAGGAAGAACAGAGATAATAATACTGGAAGCAGTGGTGCATGTAGTATAGAAACTCTAAAGAGGCCCAAGGTAGGGAGCTAGAGTAATAATGTGTCACAGTGGAAAGTTGGGATGGTGTTTGAGGAGACCACAGGGCCTCATTTACACCCTATCTGATTAACCAAGGCCATAAAAAGAGGTGAAGTTAAACTGGGCCGCATCCGTGTAAATGAGAACTTGTTCTGAACTAGCCTACCTGGTTAAATAAATGTGAAATAAAAAATGGTAGATTGTTTATGTCTTGTGCTAGTCAGGTTCAGCAAGGGAAGATTCTTCAATTGGAAAATCATAATAGGATGAAGCTCAGAAGCCATGACCCTGGAGCTTATGCTAAATTGAAGGGAGTATTCTCCGAGGTCCCAATATCTATGTCCATGGATGATATTGTTAAAGAACATGTGAAGGAGACCGAGTGGTTGAAGCCTAAAGGTTGATCAGTAGGAAAGAGGGTTAAAGAAGTGAAAGCTTATCGGTGCTGTTAAGGTTTGAGAAGGTTTTGTCTGGAAAAGTACAGAATAGGATTCCTTAGCTTCCATGTCAGAGACTTTGACCCAGCCTCATCAATCAACTATTAATCAAATGTATTTATAAAGCCCTTCTGACATCAGCTGATGTCACAAAGTGCTGTACAGAAACACAGCCTAAAACCCCAAACAGCAAGCAATGCAGGTGTAGTAGCACAGTGGCTAGAGAAAACTCCCTAGAAAGGCCAGAACCTAGGAAGAAACCTTGAGAGGAACCAGGCTATGAGGGGTGGCCAGTCCTCTTCTGGCTGTGCTGGGTGGAGATTATAACAGAACATGGCCAAGATGTTCAAATGTTAATAGATGACTTGCAGGGTCAAATAATAATCACAGTGGTTGTCGAGGGTGCAACAGGTCAGCCCATCAGGAGTAGATGTCAGTTGGCTTTTCATAGCCGATCATTGAGAGTATCTCTACCGCTCCTGCTGTCTCTAGAGAGTTGAAAACAGCAGGTCTGGGACAGGTAGCACGTCCGGTGAACAGGTCAGGGTTCCATAACAGAACAGTTGAAACTGGAGCAGCAACAGTGAATCATCACAGTGTTTTTAAATGCCAAAGAATGGGACATGTAGCTGTTGAGTGAAAAGATGTGCCAAGTGTGTTGGAGAACATGATTACGGTGAATGTTGGAGCAATGTGACGGTTAAGTGTTGCAATTGTGTGGAGGACACAGAGCAGCATTTGGTGGATGCCAGGTGCAGAGAGATGCTCAGAGATATAGAATCCCTCATGATGTATCATATGCAGAGGCTGTAAGACAGACTGGTGGAACTACAGTGCAGACTGATGGAGCTTCCATGGTTGGTCCCGTAGTAAGAGACAAGGTTATTCAGGAAAATAGTACATAGTGCTGACTGAAACATACTGCAACCTTGTACTAAATGGTTTTTGAGTCATTTATGCATTTATGTGAATTTAGGAAATCTACTATAGATTAAGTGCTCTTATGTTGTGCAATTTAAAATGTGTACTTTGTGTCTAATGTGAATTAATGTTTTGTCAAGGATTAGCTACCTGATCTACTGAAATTAGATAATTGAATAAGAAAAAAGAGAAAATACTTTTACAGAATAAAGTGCCAGAACTGTCAAGAAAATAACTTTTGTGTCTGTTTGTCTTTATTACTACAGGCCGACTCAGATTAAGTCTGAGGCCGGTAACATCAACAGTGAGGACAAACCCAGCCTGCCTCTCTCCTTCCACACTGAGTCCAAACCTACAGTCACTGGGTACTGATTGTGACAGTGGAGCCCAGTTTGCACTGCAGGATCCAGAGATGGCATCAGTGAAGCTGGAAGACTGCAGTCAAACACTGGAGCTGAATGTCATCATTAAAGATGAAGAAGAGGAGGAGAAGATTAGGACAACTGTTAGTCATGGTAAGAGCTGGTTCTATCTATAAGTTATCTTCATAAATTAGACCTCCATAAGTTATGACCAGTCTATTGCTAGGTTGAATTCTGTAATTCTGACATCACACATCCCTGAACATCTCAAGACTTTACAGCGAAGCAAAACATTAAAAAAAAACTTGTAACGCCTGCCTTTGCCCACTCATTGTCTCAAGAACGTTGAAAATGTTTAATACCCTCAATCATCAAGTTAGGCATAACTCATTTCAAAATAGGCCATAGCATCATCACTGTCAATATTGAATTATAATTTGTTTGCTGCACAGAATATCAGATCTCAACAATGATTGGAGAAGTGATGAACATAACCAATAGACTACCACATCCTGATGATTTATATCTGATACATATATATTTAATATTTTATATATTAAGTTGTAGAAACATCTCAAGGATGATCAATGGAAACAGGAAGCACCTGAGCTCAATTCAAAAGTTTGGGGTCACTTAACACCCGTCTCAACGTCAACAGTGAAGAGGTGACTCCGGGATGCTGGCCTTCTAGGCAGAGTTGCAAAGGCCAGTTTTATTGCTTCTTTAATGAGCACCACAGTTTTCAGCTGTACTAACATAAATTCAAAAGGGTTTTCTAATGATCAAATTAGCCTTTTAAAATTATAAACTTGGTGCCTCCCGGGTGGCGCAGTGGTCTAGGGCACTGCATCGCAGTGCTAACTGCGCCACCAGAGTCTCGGTTCGCGCCCAGGCTCTGTCGCAGCCGGCCGCGACCGGGAGGTCCGTGGGGCGACGCACAATTGGCATAGCGTCGTCCGGGGTAGGGAGGGTTTGGCCGGTAGGGATATCCTTGTCTCATCGCGCTCCAGCGACTCCTGTGGCGGGCCTGGCGCAGTGCGCGCCAGCCAAGGGGGCCAGGTACACGGTGTTTCCTCCGACACATTGGTGCGGCTGGCTTCCGGGTTGGAGGCGCGCTGTGTTAAGAAGCAGTACGGCTGGTTGGGTTGTGCTTCGGAGGACGCATGGCTTTCGACCTTCGTCTCTCCCGAGCCCGTACGGGAGTTGTAGCGATGAGACAAGGTAGTAATTACTAGCGATTGGACACCACGAAAAATTGGGGAGAAAATGGGATAAAATTATTAAAAAATAAAAAATAAAAAGAGTAATGATAAACTTGGATTAGCTAACACAACATGCCATTGGATCACAGGAGTGATGGTTGCTGATAATGGGCCTCTGTACGCCTATGTAGATATTCCATAAAATATCTGCCGTTTCCAGCTACAATAGTCATTTACAACATTAACAATGTCTTCACTGTATTTCTGATCCATTTGATGTTATTTTAATGGACAAACAATGTGCTTCTTTCAAAACAAGGACATTTCTAAGTTACCCCAAACGTTTGAACAGTAGTGTATATTTAATATGTTTTATATATCAAGTTGTAGAAACATCTCAAGGATGATCAATGGAAACAGGATGCATCTGAACTCAATTTTGAGTCTCTTGGTTTTTTTTTAACTTGTTTTCGCTTTGTCATTATAGGGTATTGTGTGTAGATTGCTGAGGATATTTTTTTATTTAATTTTAGAATAAGGCTGTAACATAACAAAATGTGGAAATAGTCAAGGGGTCTGAATTCTTTCCGAGGGCACTGTCAGACCCCTTCCCATTTTTCCCGTTTTGGTACGTTACAGCCTTATTCTAAAATTGATTACATGTTTTTCCTCGTCAATCTACACACAATACCCCATAATGACAAAGACAAAACAGGTTTTTAGAAATTCTTGCAAATGTAAAAAAAATAAAAAATGATAAGAATTGCTTATTTACGTAAGTTTCCAGACCCTTTTGCTATGAGATGATTCTTGAGATGTTTCTACAACTTGGAGTCCATCTGTGGTAAAATCAATTGATTGGATATGATTTGGACAGGCACACACCTGTCTATGTAAGGTCCCACAGTTGACAGTGCATGTCAGAGTTAAAACCAAGTCATGAGGTGGAAGGATTTGTCCGTAGAGCTCCGTGACAGGATTGTGTCGGCACAGACAGATCTGGGCACCGGTACCAAAAACATTTCTGCAGCATTAAAGGTCCCCAAGAACACAGAGGCCTCCATCATTCTACAATGGAAGAAGTTTTGAACCACCAAGACTCTTCCTAGAGCTGGCCACCCGGCCAAACTGAGCAATCGGGGGAGATGGGCCTTGGTCAGGGATGTAACCAAGAACCCGATGGTCACTCTGACAGAGCTCCAAAGTTCCTCTATGGAGATGAGAGAATCTTCCAGAAGGAAAACCATCTCTGCAGGTCTCTACTAATCATGACTTTATGGTAGAGTGCCCAGACGGAAGCCACTGCCTAGTAAAAGGCACATGACAGTCTGCTTGGAATTTGTCAAAAGGCACCTAAATGACTCTGACCATGAGAAACAAGATTCTCTGGTCTGATGAAACCAAGATTGAACTCTTTGGCCTGAATGCCAAGCGCCATGCCTGGAGCAAACCTGGCACCATCCCTACGGTTAAGGGTGGTGGTGGCAGCAGCTTGCTGTGGGGATGTTTTTGAGCGGCAGGGACTGGGTGACTTGTCAGGATCAAGGGACAGATGAACGTAGCAAAGTATAGAGAGATCCTTGATGAAAACCTACTTAAGGTTCACCTTCCAACAGGACAATGACCCTAAGCACACAGCCAACACAACGTAGGAGTGGCTTCGGTACAAGTCTCTGAATGTCATTGAGTGGCGCAGCCAGAGCCCGGGCTTGAACCCGATCAAACATCTCTGGAGAGACCTGGAAATAGCTTTGCAGAGACACTCCCCATCCAGTCTGGCAGAGCTTGAGAGGATCTGCAGAGAAGAATGGGAGAAACTCCCCAAAAACAAGTGTTTCAAGCTTGTAGCTTCATACCCAAAAAGACTCAAAGGTGCTTCAACTAACTATTGTGTAAAGGGTCTGAATACTTATGTAAATGTCATATTTCAGTCATTATGGTGTATTGTGATGCCATTATGGGGTATTGTTTGTAGATTGATGAGAATATATATATTTTTTAATTTAACCAGCGCAAACTGGCTTTAACCAGAATAGTAAGAGGAGTGGGAGGCCCCGGTACAATAGTCATTTACAACATTAACAATGTCTACACTGTATTTCTGATCAATTTGACATTATTTGAATGGACAAAAAATTTGCTTTTCTTTCAAAAACAAGGACATTTGTAAGTGACCCCAATCTTTAGAATTTATTCATTTATTTCACCACTAGTGGTAGTGTATTTATTTTTTTAACCTTTTTTTAACTTTCTTAGCATACTGGTTATTGTCCGGAATTTCGGATGACTGACGTGCCCAAAGTAAACTGCCCAAAAGCAAGGAGATGTATATTTTATTTTATTTATTTTACCAGGAAAGTTGACTGAGAACACGTTCTCATTTGCAGCAACGACCTGGGGAATAGTTACAGGGGAGAGGAGGGGGATGAATGAGCCAATTGTAACCTGGGGATTATTAGGTGACCATGATGGTTTGAGGGCCAGATTGGGAATTTAGCCAGGACACCGGGACGCCAGGACACACCCCTACTCTTACGATAAGTGCCATGGGATCTTTAATGACCTCAGAGAGTCAGGACACCCGTTTAACGTCCCATCCGAAAGACGGCACCCTACACAGGGCAGTGTCCCCAATCACTGCCCTGGGGCATTGGGATATTTTTTTTAGACCAGAGGAAAGAGTGCCTCCTACTGGCCCTCCAACACCACTTCCAGCAGCATCTGGTCTCCCATCCAGGGACTGACCAGGACCAACCCTGCTTAGCTTCAGAAGCAAGCCAGCAGTGGTATGCAGGGTGGTATGCTGCTGGCATACCACCCTGCATATACTTGACATATACTTGATACATATACTTGATAGCATTGGATAGAAAACACTCTGAAGTTTCTAAAACTGTTAAAATAATGTCTGAGTATAACAGAACTGATATGGCAGGTGAAAACCTGAGGAAAATCCATCCGGAATGTTTATTTTGAGGTCACAGGTTTTTTCATTGCTTGCCTATGGAATATACAAATAGATAGGACCCAGATTGCAGTTCCTATGGCTTCCACTAGATATCACCAGGCTTTAGAATGGGTTTCAGGTATTTGTAGTTTATCAAGGTGTCCCCCATTAGAAAAGTAGTCATGTTGCGTGCATCAACGACAGTGCGCTCTTCATTATTTATCTTCGCTATTAAACACACTATTCTCCGTCTAAATATTATTGTTTATTTAGATATTAGAATACCCGAGGATTAATTGGAAACATCGTTTGATTTTCACTTGTTGGATTGGTTTGTGTGCATGTTGAATGAGTGAATTACTGAATCAAGCGCGCCATCTAAACTGACATTTTTGGGATATAATGAAGGACTTTATCGAACAAAACGACCATTCATTGTGTAGCTGGGACCCTTGGGATTGCAATCAGAGGAAGATATTCAAAGGTAAGTGATTTATTTAATTGCTGTCTGTGATTTTGTGACACCTGTGCTGGTTGAAAAAGTATTTTGACGTGGGGCGCTGTCCTCAGATAATCGCATGGTATGCTTTCTCCGTAAAGCCTTTTTCAAATCTGACAATGCAGTTGGATTAACAAGAAGCTTTTAAATGATGTAAGACACTTGTATTTTCATGAATGTTTAATATTACGATTTTTTTATTTGAATTTTGCGCTCTGCAATTTCACCGGATGTTGTCGTAGGTGTCCCGCTAGCGTTTGGACATGCGCCCAAACAGGTTAACTAGGCAAGTCAGTTAAGAACAAATTCTTATTTTCAATGACGGCCTAGGTTAGGAACAGTGGGTTAACTGCCTTATTCAGGGGCAAAACGACAGATTTTTACCTTGTCAGCTCGGGGATTTGATCTTGCAACCTTTCGGTTGCTCTAGCCACTAGGCTACCTGTCACCCGATATGACCAGAAGAGGAATGGTCACCGCTCTGAGCCTGGTTCCTCTCTACGTTTCTTCCTAGGTTCCTGCTTTCTAGAGAGTTTGTGGCCACTGCTTCTACATCTGCATTGCTTGCTCTTTGTGGATTTTAGGCTGGGTTTCTGTTCAGCACTTTGTGACAACTACGGATGTAAAAAGTGCTTCATAAACTACATTTGATTGACATGTATATCACACCAACTGACTGGTTCTTCTGATTTTCACACAGGATACCATGTTGAGACATTCTCTACATCCAGAGAGCAACAGCAGGAAGATCACAGAGCTAAGAGGTCTCACCACTGCCCATATTGTGGGAAGATTTTCCCATTTCTATCAAAGCTAAAAATACACCTAAGAAAACACACAGGAGAGAAACTTTATTCCTGCTCTGACTGTGTGGCGAGTTTCTCTCAACGTTACGACTTAAAAGCACATGAACGTATACATACAGGGGAGAAGCCTTACGTCTGCTCTGACTGTGGAAAACGTTTTAAAACATCAAATGAGCTAAAATCTCATCAGAGAACACACACAGGAGAGAAGCCTTACGTCTGCCCTGACTGTGGAACTAGTTTCTCTCACCTTTCCACCTTAAAAACACATGAACGTATACATACAGGAGAGAAGCCTTACTGCTGCTCTGACTGTGGAAAACGTTTTCAAACATACGCTCAGCTAAAAGGTCATCAGAGAACACACACAGGAGAGAAGCCTTACGTCTGCCCTGACTGTGGGGTGAGTTTCTCTCTTCTGGGCACCTTAAAAAAACACCAACGTATACACACAGGAGAGAAGCCTTACGTCTGCTCTGACTGTGGAAAATGTTTTAAAACATTATTTGAGCTAAAATCTCATCAGAGAACACACACAGGAGAGAAGCCTTACGTCTGCCCTGACTGTGGAACTAGTTTCTCTCACCTTTCCAACTTAAAAACACATGAACGTATACACACAGGAGAGAAGCCTTTCTTCTGCTCTGACTGTGGGGCGAGTTTCTCTCTTCTGGGCACCTTAAAAACACACCAACATATACACACAGGAGAGAAGCCTTGCGTCTGCTCTGACTGTGGAACTTGTTTCTCTCAACTTTCCAACTTAAAATCACATGAACGTGTACATACAGGAGAGAAGCCTTACTCCTGCTCTGACTGTGGAAAACGTTTTCAAACATATGCTCAGCTAAAGGTTCATCAGAGAACACACACAGGAGAGAAGCCTTACTTCTGCTCTGACTGTGGAACTTGTTTCTCTCGACGTTCCCACTTAAAATCACATGAACGTATACATACAGGTGAAAAGCCTTACGTCTGCTCTGACTGTGGGTCGAGTTTCTCTCGTCTGGGCACCTTAAAAACACACCAACGTATACACACAGGAGAGAAGCCTTACTCCTGCTCTGACTGTGGAAAATGCTTCACAACGTCAACGGATCTAAAAGTTCATCAGAGAACACATACAGGAGAGAAGCCTTACTCCTGCTCTGACTGTGGAAAATGTTTTAAAACATCAAAAGAGCTAAAGGTTCATCAGAGAACACACACAGGAGAGAAGCCTTTCGTCTGCTCTGACTGTGGAACTAGTTTCTCTCACCTTTCCAACCTAAAATCACATGAACGTATACATACAGGAGATAAGCCATACTCCTGCTCTGACTGTGGAAAATGCTTCAAAACATCAACTGTGCTAACAGTTCATCAGAGAACAGACACAGGAGAGAAGCCTTATTCCTGCTCTGACTGTGGAAAATGTTTTAAAACATCAAATAAGCTTAACGTTCATCAGAGAACACACACAGGAGAGAAGCCTTACGTCTGCTCTGACTGTGGAACTAGTTTCTCTCAACTTTCCAACTTAAAATCACATGAACGTATACATACAGGAGATAAGCCATACTCCTGCTCTGACTGTGGAAAATGCTTCAAAACATCAACTGTGCTAACAGTTTATCAGAGAACACACACAGGAGAGAAGCCTTATTCCTGCTCTGTGGAAGGGTGGGCGTGTAACTCAAACTTCTAGCCAAAGGCTGCTGTGTTTAGAATCTCATCAAGGAGGACTTTAGCATTTTAGCAACTTTGCAACTACTTACTACTTTTTAGCTATTACTTAGCATGTTAGCTTAGCATGTTAGCTTAGCATGTAACTACTTAGTATGTTAGCTAACCTTTCCCCTAAAACCATTTAACCCCTCACCCAGCTAACGTTAGCAACAACAAATTGGAATTCGTTACATATCATACATATTACAAGTCCGTAACATATTGTATGAATAGCAATGCGTAAAATAACATAAAAATTGTAATTCGTAACATACGATACGTCCTACAAGTCGTATTATACTTAACAACAATCTAAACGCAACAATTTCAAAGATTTACAGTTCGTATAAGGATATGAGTCATTTTAAATAAATGAGTCCCTAATCTATGGATTTCACATGACTGGGCAGGGGCTCAGCCATGGGTGGGACTTGGGAGGGCATAGACTCACTTGGGAGCCAGGCCCATCCAATCAGCATGAGTTTTTCCCCAACAAATGTCTTGATTACAGACAGAAATACTACTCAGCACCCTCCCTGACAATCCTGCAGGTGAAGAGGTCCTGGGCTGCCGTGGTTACATGTGATCTGCAGTTGTGAGGCCGGTTGGATGTACTGCCAAATTCTCTAGAGGTGACTTATGGTAGAGATATAAATATTGAATTCTTTCCTGCAGTCATCATGACAATTGCACATTCCCTGAATTTGAGACATCTGTGACATTGTGTTGTGTGTCCTTTTATTGTCCCCCAGCACAAGGTGCACCTGTGTAATGATAATGCTGTTTTATCAGCATCTTAATATGCCACACCTGTCAGGTGGATGGATTATCTTGACAAAGGCTGAAATGCTCATTAACAGGGATATAAACAAAGTTGTGCACAACATTTGAGAGACATTAGCTTTTTGTGCACATGGAACATTGTTGGAATGTTTCATTTCATCTCATGAAAACAACACTTTACATGTTTAGTTTATATTTTCATTAAGTTTATATTGGTAGGCCAATGTAATGTAACCTAACATACTAAATGGAGTGGCACGGATGTTCATATAATACGTTTTGCTCTGAGACCAGGTTGTCCCTCTGCAGTGTTCTGTGGGAATGAGCTAGTAGACACTTCTTTAAAAAAAAACAAGAACTTTTGAACCTTTATTTAACTAGGTAAGTCTGTTAAGAACAAATTCTTATTTACAATGATGGCCTAGGAACAGTGGCCTTGTTCAGATGCAGAATAACAGATTTTTACCTTGTCAGCTCGGGGATTCGATCTAGCAACCTTTTGGTTACTGGCCCAACGCTCTAACCACTAGGCTACCTTCTGCCCCTAACATTTATCAGATAGAGATGGTGTGATGATCAGTTTTCACCATTAGTTTGGGGGGGATTGTTTTACAACTTTATTTAATGATACACAGTTTATGAAATGAATACATGTGTTTATTAATTATCTTTAAAACTAGATGAGTTATTTTAGTTACTGATCATGAATGTGTTTGGATAACTGCATTGAAGCAAACTTTATTGATCTGCCAATGAAAAATAAAGTTACATGAATATGTACTGGTCAACCTCTTCTTCTCTTTAGTATTCAGTTCTTCATATTAGATCTGACAGTATGAATGGTTCTTATGGTTGTATTCAGTTCTTCATATTAGATCTGACAGTATGAATGGTTCTTATGGTTGTATTCAGTTCTTCATATTAGATCTGACAGTATGAATGGTTCTTATGGGCTGAGTGCCGGGAGTGTTTTTGTATGACTACAGTCAGGAGTTCTCTCTGACCCTGTGTTGTCACCAGTACATTAAGTACATTCATCTTAAGATAGCCAGGTGAGACAACCACATATCACAGTAAATACATTTCTCCTCAATTAGTCAGTGTCACATTATTAGTATTATTAGTATTTTGGGGGGATATTCTTTTATAGACGTATGGTTTCAGACCTTTTCGGACAGATGGGCAGGGATTCTGCTGTCCTAGCATCAGAGGGAAGCTGGTGCCAGGACAGAGATGTGCTTTGACTGGGCTGAGAGGGAGCTTGACCTCCTGTAGCAGTGGGACGGACATGAGACCAGGGGTGGCAGAACTGAGTGCTCAGGTTGGGATACAGGGTTTGAGCATAGCCTGAAGGTAGAGATGGGGCAGTTCCTCTTGCTGCACCGTAAGTAAACACCATTGTCTTGTAGTGGATGTGAGCTTTGACTGGAAGCCAGTGGAATGTACGGAGGAGCAGGGTAACATGGGGGAACTTGAGAAGGTTAAACACCCAGACGGACTGCAGTGTTCTAGATAAGTTCAGTGGCGACCCATCATTCAGGGCAGGTGAGCCACCTGTTTTGAGCACCACAGTTTTAGCGAGAAAATAGTGAGAGAAAAAATGATCTGTTTGCAACCAATGTAAAAAACATGTAATTGAGTTGTTAACCTGTCTAGCCCCTGCGTTCCACTAGCGGAACTCCTCCCACATTCCACTGAAAAGCCAGAGCGCGAAATTCAAAAAATATTTGAGAAATATTTAACTTTCACACATTAACAAGTCTAATACAGCAAATGAAAGATACACCTCTTGTGAATCCAGTCAACATTTCAGATTTTTAAAATGTTTTACAGGGAAAACACAATATATATTTATGTTAGCTCACCAACAAATAGAAAAAAAGCACAGACATTTTTCACAGCACAGGTAGCATGCACAAAATCAACCAAACTAACCTAGAACAAACCAAAGAAACCAAGAAACAACTTAATCAGATGACAGTCTTATAACATGTTATACAATAAATCTATGTTTTGTTCGAAAAATGTGCATATTTCAGGTATAAATCATAGTTTACATTGCGGCTACAATCAGAAATTGCACCGAAAGCAGCCAGAATAATTACAGACACCAACGTGACATACCGAAATACTCATCATAAAACTTTTCTGAAAAATACATGGTGTATAGCAAATGAAAGACAAAGATCTTGTGAATACAGCCAATATTTCCGATTTTTTTAAAGTGTTTTACAGCGGAAACACAATATAGCATTATATTAGCTTACTACAATAGCCTACCACACTACCGCATTCATTCATCAAGGCACGTTAGCGATAGCAATAGGCACGTTAGCGAATAAACCAGCGAAAGATATTAAATTTCACTAACCTTCATAAACCTTCCTCAGATGACAGTCCTATAACATCAGGTTATACATACACTTATGTTTTGTTCGAAAATGTGCATATTTAGAGCTGAAATCCGTGGTTATACAACGTAGCATAACGTGCTAACGTAGCATCTTTTTCCCAGAATGTGCGGATATTTCTATTAGACTCTCACCTATTCTGACCAAATAGCTATTCATAAACATTACAAAAAAATACATGTTGTATAGAAAACGATAGATCCATTAGTTCTTAATGCAATGGCAGTGTTAGAATTCTAAAAATATCTTCATTACGACATAAGACTTAGTTATGGTAAGGGAATAACCAAAACCTGAGCGCAAAGCTACTAGTACACAGTTCGACAGATATATGAAATAGCATCACAAAATGGTTCCTACTTTTGCTGATCTTCTATCAGAATGTTGAACAAGGGGTCCTTTGTCCAGAACCGTCGTTGTTTTGGATTCAGAACGTCCTCTTTCCCTCTTGAATTAGCAAGCACACTGGCCATGCAGCGCTAAGCTCTCCAACGTCAACAAAGTCGAACAACGCAACACGCCGAACGTCCCGAATAATGTTCAATAATCTAATGAAACTATATTGAAAAAACATATTTTAGGATGATATTGTAACATGTATCAAATAAAATCAAAGCCGGAGCTCATATTCGCCCATAACGACAGGTTTCCAGTAGGCAATAACAGGTCCCCCCACGCGCCTTGCAGAAAACAGAAAATGGGTGACACGTTGTTCCAAGAGGGCGTATTCAACGTCAGACATAGATAATCAACTCATTTTTCCTCTCACTTCCTCTTGATATCCAGGGGAAGGTGTATGACGTGCACGTATAGTCATACGTATAATGCCCATTTATAGGCAGCCACTTGAACACAGCATCGATTTCAGACTTTCCACTTCCTGGTCACAAAGTGTGCTGCCAAATGAGTTGTGTTTGACCCACAGACAAAATTCAAACGGTTTTAGAAACTAGAGTGTTTTCTATCCAATAGTAATAATAATATGCATATTGTACGAGCAAGAATTGAGTACGAGGCCGTTTAAATTGGGAACGATTTTCCCCAAAAGTGAAAACAGCACCCCCTATCCTCAACAGGTTTTAATAAAGCCGCATACAAACATGGTCTCTTTTTTGTTTTCTTGAGTAAGGCAGCTCCAAAATGCAGGTGTTTCAGCCTAGCTCAGTGCTTTCTGTTGAGATGGGGCAAGCCAGCAGAAAATACGGAGCTTTGCGCCGTGATTGGCTCAGTGTTCTGTCATTCATGGGGACAATACAACACTGCCAAGCCTAAGGGTAGAACTTGAAAATTCAAGCCCCGTGGGTGCTTCCATAGAGTTACATTAGAAGTGCCCATCCAAGAAGGCTCAAGGTCATTGTCCACAGATAAAATAACGTCAAATCATGTGATATCTACAGTCGCTTTGATTGGACTGATCATGTCAACATCATACTTTCAAAATCTGAGCTAGCAGTCATCATCATGAATCAAGTCGACAATCTACTGGCAAATCCTTTTTAGTCTTTGTCATATGAAGATAAATAATGAGAAATTATAGATAAAACGTATCGGTTCTCATCGGCCATTGGACATAAATATTACAAAACAAGTTGGAAATTGCAAATTCAACAATGAGTGGTTTGTCAAGGAATCAGTGGCTAACTGCAAGCTTTGCAAAGCAATCATTAGCCTGGTATTCAGTTGAGTGGCTGTGTGGTCCCAAGTCTAAGATTAAGGGGCTCTTTTCCTAGTTTAAAATTGTAAACATTTAACATTGGCCCTGCTGTCAATGAAGCTTGATTTGTGCCGCGCTCAAAACAACTTAACTCGGTACTGCAAAATCTGACTTGAGTGAGTTCAAGACAACTGGGAACTCGGGGGGAAAACAAGCTACGACTGAGAAAATACTTTTTGAACTTTCATCCAACTCGGAATTGTAAATTGGGAACTCAGGCCTTTTTCTACAGCTACGACCTGAAGATCGCTGACGTCATATTTTTTTTTACTGAGTTCCCAGTTGTCTTGAAAGCACCATCAATCCAGAGAAAATGTCTTGTATGCTGTTGCATAAATGATGTAACATGCCAGGGAGATGTGTATACTGTAGCTAAGAAAGTAATACTAAGTGTATGTTGTGTAGTAAGATGTTAGTAGCCCATGTACCTCACCTTTAATTTGGTCTATTTTCACCTCTTCATTTTGCCTACTGTTCTGACTTGGTGGTTCACATGTAGCCTATAACCTGTTTTAGAGAAATGTAATCATTGAATATTGTAAGGGTTTTCATTGTCTGCTTATATGCCCCTTTATTTATCCTACGGTTCTGACTTGGCGCACAGGGAGAACACTGTAAGAACGGCCCATGTTCTGAATTTTGTCGCTGTGCATTTCAAAAGGGCTGAACAAATAGTTATATTGACTACGTCCGTCCTAGCTCGCTCATTAATGTCTTAATTGAAAATACAGATTGCCTCTTATCCGCTTTTCGTCTCCTTATGCCATAGTTTGTACATCTCAATTGTAAGTAGAAACCACATTTGTTTAACCTCTACTTCATCACCCTCCCGGATCCGGGATCCTCCTCATCAAAAAAGCTGACTAGCATATCCTAGCCTAACGGGACAGGGATATCATACAATATAATTTTCATGAAATCACAACAGCAAATGAAAGATAAACATCTTGTGAATCCAGCCATCATTTCCGATTTTTTTAAAATGTTTTACAGCGAAAACACAATATGTATTTCTATTAGCTAACCACAATAGCCAAACACACAACCGCATATTTTCACCATGTTTCCACCGCATAGGTAGCTTTCACAAAACCGACAAAATAGAGATAAAATTAGTCACTAACCAGGAAACAACTTCATCAGATGACAGTCTTATAACATGTTATACAATACATTTATGTTTTGTTCGAAAATGTGCATATTTAGAGCTGCAAATCGTGGTTGTACATTGTGAATACGTAGCAACATTTTCCCAGAATGTCCGGAGATATTTTGGACACTCAACTAATCTGACCAAAGAACTCATCATAAACTTTACATAAAAATACTTGTTGTATGGCAAATGAAAGATACACTGGTTCTTAATGCAACCGCTGTGTTAGATTTTTTAAAATAACTTTACTACAACATACAAAATACATTATTGTGAGACAGCGCTCACATAATCTCCGCCCTGTTGGATTCTACATATTCCACAGAAATACGAAATAACATCATAAATGTTTTCTTACTTTTGCTGAGCTTCCATCAGAATGTTGTACAAGGAGTCCTATTTCCAGAAGAAATCGTTGTTTGGTTTTAGAATGTCCATTTCTTCTGTCGAATTCGCACCACAATGCTAGCCAAGGTTGCTAACATTCCCATCCTCTCTTGGCGCAAAGAACGGAAAACTCCAAAAGTCCCAATTAAACTGATAAAACTCGGTTGAAAAAAACTACTTTATGATGTTATTATCATATGTATCAAATAAAATCAGAGCCGGAGATATTCGGCGTGTATACCGAACGCTTTTCAGAAGGCAATGTCGAGGTCCCTCACACGCCATCGAAGACAAAGAAAATACCGGACCTGTCACTCCAAAAGCTCTTATTCGACCTCAGATCAAGCTAGACACCCCATTCCACCTTCCACTGCCTGTTGACATCTAGTGGAAGGCGTATGAATTGCATACATATCAATAAATAAAGCCAGTTGAATAGGCAGGCCCTAAAACAGAGCCTCATTTTCCGATTTTTCACTTCCTGTATGGAAGTTTGCTGCCAAATGAGTTCTGTTTTACTCACAGATATAATTCAAACAGTTTTAGAAACTTCACAGTGTTTTCTATCCAATAGTAATAATAATATGCATATTGTACGAGGCCGTTTAATTTGGGCACGATTTTTTCCAAAGTGAAAACAGCGCCCCCCTATTGACAAGAAAATGTTTTTTTTAAAGGCAGTGAATGAGACTGAATGAACTGTTTCGCTGCCAGACAAGGCTCCGCTGATAGCCAGGTGTAGCAGTGGTAAACTGTTGAGACTATGCTGTTGGGACAGCTTTATGTAGGCCCTAACAGTTTGTGGGCACGGTTTCAAGGCAAATTAATGTATTGTTTAGTGTCTTGTTGTGTAGTGGATTTGCTGGCAATGCATCCCACTTTTTAAAAATTGTTTTATTTAATCTTTATTTATCTAGTCAAGTTAAGAACAAATAGTTATTTAAAATGACGGCCTACCCCGGCCAAACCCGGACGATGCTGGGCCAATTGTGCGCTGCCCTGTGGGACTCCCAATCACAGCTGGATGTGATTCAGCCTGGATTCGAACCTGGGACTGTAGTGATGCAGTGCCTTACACCACTGCGCCACTCGGGAGCCCTTAAAAGGTTTGTGCCCAACGTGGGGCAGTAGTTTAACGGCACAAGCAGGGAGCCCAGCCAACAGAGATTTGAGAAATGTTTTGGTTTTCTTCCTCAGATCTGTGCCTTGCAACAAACCTGTCTCGAAGCTCGACGGACAATTTCTTTGATTTCATTGCTTGGTTTTTGCTCTGACATGCACTGTCAACTGTGGGACCTTATATAGACAGGTGTGTTCTTTTCCAATCATGTCCAATCATTTGAATTTACCACAGGTGGATTCCAGTCAAGTTGTAGAAACATCTCAAGGATGATCAATGGAAACAGGATGCACTTGAGCTCAATTTCGAGTCTCAGAGCAAAGGGTCTGAATACTTATGCAAATAAGCTCTTCATTTTTATAAATTGGAAAATATTTCTAAAAACCTGTTTTCGCTTTGTCATTATGGGGTATAGTGTGTATATTGATGAGGGGGGAAAAATGCATTTAATCAATTTTCGTATAAGGCTGTAACGTAACAAAATGTGGAAAATGTCGTCAAGGGGTCTTTAATGCCCCGTATATGTTTTAAACTACAAATTTAAGGAACTGAAGTGGTAAACAATGAAATAATGGAAAATGCATGTTCAATGGTTATCTCTGTATTAGTATTATTCACATTAAACACCTAGGTAGAGCAGTGGTTCTCTTGGTATTAGTTTTATGTCTGTATTAGTCACATTAAACACCTAGGTAGAGCAGTGGTTCTCTCGGTATTAGTATTATCTTTGTATTACCAACATTAAAACACCTAGGTAGAGCAGTGGTTCTCTCGGTATTAGTATTATCTCTGTATTACCCACATTAAAACACCTAGGTAGAGCAGTGGTTCTCTCGGTATTAGTATTATCTCTGTATTACCCACATTAAAACACCTAGGTAGAGCAGTGGTTCTCTCGGTATTAGTATTATCTCTGTATTACCCACATTAAAACACCTAGGTAGAGCAGAGAGGACAGAGCATGTGGCTTTGTAACACACAGGTGTTTCATCTCCACACTGGGATGATTTTAACAGTGCAACGCCACACAGGCCTCATGCCTCTCAAGTAGGAGAGTACCAGAAATAAATGAATAAAAAACACAAAACTAATGAAGGAACACACAGTCACCAACAATATATCCCTGGCGTCAATACTTTCAACTTTCTCAGCTCGCTGTTACAGTACAGCACCACCAAATGCCATTTATTAACCTCTAACGAGTCACAAACCCGGATCCGGGATCCCCCCATCAAAAAAGCTGACTAGCATAGCCTAGCCTAAAGCAACAGGGATATCATAATAAAATGTTCATGATATCACAAGTCCAAGACACCAAATGAAAGATACACATCTTGTGAATCCAGCCATCATTTCTGATTTTTAAAATGGTTTACAGGGAAGACACAATATGTATTTCTATTAGCTAACCACGATAGCAAAAGACAACTTTTTTTCCCCACCATTTTTTTCCTGCATAGGTAGCTATCACAAATTCGACCAAATAAAGATATAAATAGTCACTAACCAAGAAACAACTTCATCAGATGACAGTCCTATAACAGATTTATTGTATAGCATATGTTTTGTTAGAAAAATGTGCATATTTCAGGTATAAATCATAGTTTTACATTGCAGCCACCATCACAACTCTCACCAAAGCAGCTAGAATAACTACAGAAACCAACATAAAATACCTAAATACTCATCATAAAACATTTATGAAAAATACACGGTGTACAGCAAATTAAAGACAAACATCTTGTGAATCCAGCCAATATTTCAGATTTTTTAAGTGTTTTACAGCGAAAACACAATATAGCATTATATTAGCTTACCACAATAGCCTACCACACAGCCCCATTCATTCAACATAACGTTAGCGATAGCAAATAAACCAGCAAAAGATATTAATTTTTTCACTAACCTTCTCAAACTTCTTAAGGTGACAGTCCTATAACATCATATTACACAATACATATAGAGTTTGTTCGAAAATGTGCATATTTAGCGGCACAAATCGTGGTTATACAATGTGAATAGTAGCCAAACTTCAAACAAAATGTCGGGAGAAATCTTGGGAGAGGCACCTAATCTAATCAATAACTAATCATAAACTTGACTAAAAAATACAGGTTGGACAGCAAATTAAAGATACATTAGTTCTTAATGCAACCGCTGTGTTAGATTTTTAAAATTAACGTTACTACGACATACAGCGTGCGTTACAGCAAGACCGTGCCGAAATTAATGGCGGAATTATAGTTTAAAATTTTTCAACAGAACAACGAATTAACAGCATAAATAGTTCTTACTATTTGATGAGCTTCCATCAGAATCTTGTGCAAGTTGTCCTTTGTCCAGAATCATCGTTGCTCGGTTGTAGATTGTCGTCTTCAACTTAGGAATTAGCAGCAAACATTAGCTATGTGGCCCAGACGTGTCCAACTCTTCATAACGCAGCACAAAGAAAATTCCCGAAAATCGCTATACAGTGATCCCTCGCCACTTCGCGGTTCACTTATCGCGGATTCGCTATTTCGCGGATTTTCATAATGCATTTTTTTATTTTTTTTGGTGCATTGTGCTCTGCATTCTGATTCGCTAAAAACTCACTCCCGCTTCTTGTATCAAAACATGCTACGAATTGTGCTATCATTTTGTCGTCTCGTGCAGTTATGTGTACGTACATAAAACAGCTTGGCAAATTTACATTAAGTTGGCCAAATTATCTTGTAATTTCGAACATCTCCTAAACCCATAATGTCGACGAAACGGCCTGGACCGACAAAAGCACCTGCGGATGGGCCCAAACGGCGGAAGATGCTACCTATCTCAGATAAAGTTAAACTTCTGGACATGCTAAGGGAAGGTAAAAGCTATGCAGCCGCTGCTCGCCATTACGGAATCAATGAATCTTCCGTTCGTTACATAAAAAAGGAGGAAAAAAACATAAGGACGACAGCAGCAGTCAATTTTAATACGAATGCAAAAAGGGTTGTAACTGTCCGCAACAAGACCATGGTACGGATGGAGACGGCATTAGCTCTGTGGATTAATGACTGCAGGAAAAAAAACATAACCCTGGATACAAACGTTATCTGCACAAAAGCGAGAATGCTGTATGAAAACTTTGCTGTCAGTGACGGGGAAGAGGGAGAAGAGGACACGAGAGATGAGGAGGAAGGACTAACGCTTGGTCGCTTAGCAACCATGGTGCGAATGGCCACTGAACTTAAGCGAGTAGCTGAGGAATGGGACCCTTTGATGAGCCGTTCATTACAGTTCTCCAACGTAATCGATGGTGGCATGTCGGTGTACAAGGATCTTTTTGCAAAGAAGAAAAAAGAGCGACAACAGCTGCCTATCACTATGTTCTTCTCCCGAACAAACACACCTGCACCGCGGGCTTCAGAAGAAGAGAACACTGCAGAGCGCAGTCAGGATGCAGCGGCCCAGTCTGAAGAGCAGTGAAACGGCCTACACGTGAGGCACTGTATTTGTATACTTGTAATAGTTGCTAATTGTAAAAAAAAAAAAGTTTTCTATTTCGCGGATTTCACTTATCGCGGGTCATTTTCGGAACGTAACCCCCGCGATAAACAAGGGATTACTGTATACTGATAAAACTGATATAACTCGGTTTAAAATAACTACATTATGATGTCTTTAACACCTATATCGAATAAAATCAGAGCCGGATATATCTAAGGCCTATAACGAGAGCTTTTCAGAATGCCATCCTGAGGTCTGTCTCGCGTCATGACGAACGTTGAAAAGAGTGCACCCCCCGTTCCAAGAGCCTTTATACGGCCTCAGATCTACCTAGCAACCCCATTCCAATTCTCACTGCTTACTGACATCTAGGGGAAATCGTATGCAGTGCATGTCGACTCATAGTTTACATGCAAATTAATAAACTGACCCTGGAACAGAGTGCCCGATTTCAGATTTCTCACTTCCTGACAGGAAGTTTGCTGCAACTTGAGTTCTGTTTTACTCAGATATAATTCAAACGGTTTTAGAAACTAGAGAGTGTTTTCTATCCAATAGTAATAATAATATGCATATTGTACGAACAAGAATTGAGTACGAGGCAGTTTAATTTGGGAACGAATTTTTACAAAGTGAAAACAGCGCCCCCATATTGTAACCATCTGTTTTATGTAAGCATAAAAACGTAACATTTCACACTATTTTGAGAGTCCCGGATTTATATTTACTATGTTACATCTAGTCTGAGACGAGGCTGCACCTTGACCTACATTATAAACACGCAGATCAAGAGGTGTGTTTTCCCTTCAGCATCTGCATGTGGCATAAGCTCACCCACCTCACAGCATGAATCTAAAATAGTTAATGACTTTGGCTGTGAGTGACGGGAAAAAATCAGACTCTAAGGCAATTACTTGAATAATTCAAAGGATGTTTTATTTACAAACTTGATAACCAAATTGTCTTTTTTTAAAAATTGACTTCGCTATGGGGCCATCAATGGGAGTTGGGCCGTGCTTCAGCTGAACTGCAGAACCGAAAATGCCCTCTGAGCACAGTGGAAAGCTGTAAGGGCTGTCTTTCTCCTCATCCTCGGACGAGGAGAGGAGAGAAGGATCATCAGACCAAAATGCAGCATTTGGGAAATAAGCCATCTTTTATTTCAATACGACGATGGCAACACGAAAAACAAAACACTTTCAAATTTACAAAAACAAGAAAACGACGTCGACGAAACCTGAACATAAACTTACATAACTAAACGTAAACTCACGGACAGGAAACAGACGACATCGAAATAAACGAACAGCTAAACAGTCCCGTATGGTACATACATTCGACGACACAGGAGACAATCACCCACAAACAAACAGTGAGAACACCCTACCTAAATATGACTCTTAATTAGAGGAGAACGCAAAACACCTGCCTCTAATTAAGAGCCATACCAGGCAACCAAAACCAACATAGAAACAGATAACATAGACTGCCCACCCAAAACACATGCCCTGACCATAAACACATACAAAAACAACATAAAACAGGTCAGGACCGTTACAAAAGCATGCTTTTAGACTGGAAGCCTGACCCCTTGATTCCATTCCGAGAAGGGTGTAATTGCAGACCGCAATTAGGGCCGTTCTCTGATATCGGGTGTTTCATGATATCTAGTTTACACCAATTGATGCTCCCCATTGGTTTGTGGCCGTTTCAACACTTGTTGACAATTGTAGCTAGGCCTAACCCTTTTCCTAACCTTAATCTCAGTCTCCCCACCGCCACGTTAGTTATCAAAACCTGCATGGTAAACAAATCCCTAACCCTCACCATTTTCCTAACCTTAATCTCAGTCTCCCCACCGCCACGTTAGTTACCAAAACCTGCATGGTAAACAAATCCCTAACCCTCACCATTTTCCTAACCTTAATCTCAGTCTCCTAACCTGCCATGCTAATTCACCTAACTACCACTTTAATTATCTTAACCTGTTATGTATGCAATGTGCCTAGTTAAATATATATATATATATATATATTTATTTTTTTAAACAAATATTTTCCATCAGTTTCATAACACCGGAACTGACCAATGGCATTTATCAATTTGTCTTATATCAGGGAACATCCACATCAAGAAACTGTACAGTAGTTCTCCTACTGGGAGGCGCGGGAAATAGTTGAAAGAGTGATTGGTGCTGAGGAAGCTATGGCAGTGGATGCCGTTTAAACTTAATAATGTCGAAAGAAAATATAATATGCTAGGTAGCAAATCCGTGAAGGTATTATCACGTTTGGTAAAGGTTTAAATTGTATGTGTTATTTTGTGGTCAAACCGAGTGAGTGAAGAACGTGATTTAAAACGATTTTACAAGTCACGTAGCTAGACTTTGGATTTGTATGAGTGTATGAACATAATGTAACGACCCTGGGTTTATAAGCGCGGAAATTGACCCTGCCGGAGCATGCTTTTGCGGCACAGTCGATAGCGCGCCGGACCTCGGGCTAGGAGGTCGAGGGTTCGAGACCTGCTCCCTGCCTGTTTCATTACAATAATTTCGTCAAAGTCATTTCATAAAGATTCCACTTATTTTAGTTAGTTTTTACATGTTCTTGGTTTTGTGTAAAATGTTGTTTATGAGCTGGTAAATAGCTTCGTCCAAACCATCCTGATCTCGCGAGTTTACATACACTGTTTCGTTAATGTAAGCTCGCGAGATCAGGAATATTCAGACGAGGCTCGTCAACTGGCGGCTTCAACGGTTTCGGTCGTCTTTCTATGAGTTTGCTCGTGGTGAAATGGCGACACGAGGCTGTGTGGTGGAGTGTCAAAATAGAGGGAAGCTAACTGAAGTTATCCTTCACCATTTGGAGAGTGTGTCCAACTGCATGGAATGGCGTCGATTCATGCGGATGAATCGGAGCACGTGTCATACTCATTCCATGGAGGACCAAGTGTCTGCGGGTTTTCGCTCCACCCTTGTACTTGATTAATTAATTAAGGACACTAATTAGAAAGGAACTCCCCTCGTCTGATTGTCTACGTTTTAATTGAATGAAGAAACGAAAACCTGTGAGGCTCGGCTGTCAATGGGATGAGTTTTACACCCCTGAAACAATGGAAATGGAGAGAGTTTGAGAAGCAACAGCTGTGCTCGAATGCGATCAATGTGGAGGACAGTTCTGATATGGAGCGGGAGGACAAGGGCCTAGTATGTGAATGGTCTGTAGTGTAAAGACATAGGAAGAACAGAGATAATAATACTGGAAGCAGTGGCGCATGTTGTATAGAAACTCTAAAGAGGCCCAAGGTAGGGAGCTAGAGTAATAATGTGTCACAGTGGAAAGTTGGGATGGTGTTTGAGGAGACCACAGGGCCTCATTTACACCCTATCTGATAAACCAAGGCCATAAAAAGAGAGGTGAAGTTAAACTGGGCTGCATCCGTGTAAATGAGAACTTGTTCTGAACTAGCCGACCTGGTTAAATAAAGGTGAAATAAAAAATGGTAGATTGTTAATATCTTGTGCTGGTCAGGTTCAGCAAGGGAAGATTCTTCAATTGGAAAATCATAATAGGATGAAGCTCAGAAGGCATGACCCTGGAGCTCATGCTAAATTGAAGGGAGTAATCTCTGAGGTCCCAATATCTATGTCCATGGATGATATTGTTAAAGAACATGTGAAGGAGACAGAGTGGTTGAAGCCTAAAGGTTGATCAGTAGGAAGAGGGTTAAAGAAGTGAAAGCTTATCAGTGCTGTTGAGGTTTGAGAAGGTTTTGTCTGGAAAAGTACAGAATAGGATTCCTTAGCTTCCATGTCAGAGAAGTTGACCCAGCCTCATCAATCAACTATTAATCAAATGTATTTATAAAGCCCTTCTGACATCAGCTGATGTCACAAAGTGCTGTACAGAAACACAGCCTAAAACCCCAAACAGCAAGCAATGCAGGTGTAGTAGCTAAGTGGCTAGGGAAAACTCCTTAGAAAGGCCAGAACCTAGGAAGAAACCTTGAGAGGAACCAGGCTATGAGTGGTGGCCAGTTCTCTTCTGGCTGTGCTGGGTGGAGATTATAACAGAACATGGCCAAGATATTCAAATGTTCATAGATGACCAGCAGGGTCAAATAATAATCACAGTGGTTGTCGAGGGTGCAACAGGTCAGCCCATCAGGAGTAGATGTCAGTTGGCTTTTCATAGCCGATCATTGAGAGTATCTCTACCGCTCCTGCTGTCTCTAGAGGGTTGAAAACAGCAGGTCTGGGACAGGTAGCACGTCCGGTGAACAGGTCAGGGTTCCATAGCAGAACAGTTGAAACTGGAGCAGCAACAGTCAATCATCACAGTGTTTTTAAATGCCAAAGAATGGGACATGTAGCTGTTGAGTGAAAAGATGTGCCAAGTGTGTTGGGGAACATGATTACGGTGAATGTTGGAGCAATGTGACGGTTAAGTGTTGCAATTGTGCGGAGGACACAGAGCAGCATTTGGTGGATGCCAGGTGCAGAGAGATGCTCAGAGATATAGAATCCGTCATGATGTATCATATGCAGAGGCTGTAAGACAGACTGGTGGAACTACAGTGCAGACTGATGGAGCTTCCATGATTGGTCCCGTAGTAAGAGGACCTACTGTCAGACTGATGGAGCTTCCATGGCTGGTCCCGTAGTAAGAGGACCTACTGTCAGACTGATGGAGCTTCCATGGTTGGTCCCATAGTAAGAGGACCTACTGTCAGACTGATGGAACTTCCATGGCTGGTCCCGTAGTAAGAGGACCTACTGTCAGACTGATGGAGCTTCCATGGCTGGTCCCGTAGTAAGAGGACCTACTGTCAGACTGATGGAGCTTCCATGGTTGGTCCCGTAGTAAGAGGACCTACTGTCAGACTGATGGAGCTTCCATGGCTGGTCCCGTAGTAAGAGGACCTACTGTCAGACTGATGGAGCTTCTATGGCTGGTCCCGTAGTAAGAGGACCTACTGTCAGACTGATGGAGCTTCCATGGCTGGTCCCGTAGTAAGAGGACCTACTGTCAGACTGATGGAGCTTCCATGGCTGGTCCCGTAGTAAGAGGACCTACTGTCAGACTGATGGAGCTTCCATGGCTGGTCCCGTAGTAAGAGGACCTACTGTCAGACTGATGGAGCTTCCATGGCTGGTTCTGTAGTAAGAGGACCTACTGTCAGACTGATGGAGCTTCCATGATTGGTCCCGTAGTAAGAGGACCTACTGTCAGACTGATGGAGCTTCCATGATTGGTCCCGTAGTAAGAGACAAGGTTATTCAGGAAAATAGTGCATAGTGCTGCCTGAAACATACTGCAACCTTGTGCTAAATGGTTTTTGAGTCATTTATGCATTTATGTGAATTTAAGAAATCTACTATAGATTAAGTGCTCTTATGTTGTGCAATTTAAAATGTGTACTTTGTGTCTAATGTGAATGAATGTTTTGTCAAGGATTAGCTACCTGATCTACTGAAATTAGATAATTGAATAAGAAAAAAGAGAAAATACTTTTACAGAATAAAGTGCCAGAACTGTCAAGAAAATAACTTTTGTGTCTGTTTGTCTTTATTACTACAGGCCGACTCAGATTAAGTCTGAGGCCGGTAACATCAACAGTGAGCACAAACCCATCCTGCCACTTTCCTTCCACACTGAGTAGAAACCTACAGTCACTGGGTCCTGATTGTGACGGTGGAGCCCAGTTTGCACTGCAGGATCCAGAGATGGCATCAGTGAAGCTGGAAGACTGCAGTCAAACACTGGAGCTGAATGTCAACATTAAAGATGAAGAAGAGGAGGAGAAGATTGGGACAACTGTTAGTCATGGTAAGAGCAGGTTCTATCTATAAGTTATCTTCATAAATTATGACCAGTCTATTGCTAGGTTGAATTCTGTAATTCTGACATCACACATCCCTGAACATCTCAAGACTTTACAGCGAAGCAAAACATTTTAAAACTTGTAACGCCTGCCTTTTCCCACACATTGTCTCAAAAACGTTGAAAATGTTTAATACCCTCAATCACCAAGTTAGGCATACCTCATTTCAAAATAGGCCATGGCATCATCACTGTCAATATTGAATTATAATTTGTTTGCTGCACAGAATATCAGATCTCAACAACGATTGGAGAAGTGATGAACATAACCAGTAGACTACCACATCCTGATGATTTATATCTCATACATATATATTTAATATTTTATATATCAAGTTGTAGAAACATCTCAAGGATGATCAATGGAAACAGGATGCACCTGAGCTCAATTCAAAAGTTTGGGGTCACTTAACACCAGTCTCAACGGCAACAGTGAAGAGGCGACTCCGGGATGCTGGCCTTCTAGGCAGAGTTGCAAAGGCCAGTTTTATTGCTTCTTTAACGAGCACCACAGTTTTCAGCTGTACTAACATAAATTCAAAAAGGGTTTTCTAATGATCATTTAGCCTTTTAAAATGATAAACTTGGATTAGCTAACACAACATGCCATTGGATCACAGGAGTGATGGTTGCTGATAATGGGCCTCTGTACGCCTATGTATATATTCCATAAAATATCTGCCGTTTCCAGCTACAATAGTCATTTACAACAATAACAATGTCCACACTGTATTTCTGATGAATTTGATGTTATTTTAATGGACAATCAATGTGCTTTTCTTTCAAAACAAGGACATTTCTAAGTGACCCCAAACGTTTGAACAGTAGTGTATATTTAAAATGTTTTCAATATCAAGTTGTAGAAACATCTCAAGGATGATCAATGGAAACAGGATGCATCTGAACTCAATTTTGAGGCTCTTTTTTTTTATTTTATATATATAAATTTGCAAAAATGTCTAAACTTGTTTTGGCTTTGTCATTATGGGGTATTGTGTGTAGATTGCTGAAGATATTTTTTTATTTAATTTTAGAATAAGGCTGTAACAAAACAAAATGTGGAAAAAGTCAAGGGTTCTGAATACTTTCCGTGGGCACTGTCAGACCCCTTCCCATTTTTCCCATTTTGGTACGTTACAGCCTTATTTTAAAATTGATTACATGTTTTTCCTCGTCAATCTACACACAATACCCCATAATGACAAAGCCAAAACAGGTTTTTAGAAATTCTTGCAAATGTAAAAAAAAAAAAAAACTGATAAGAATTGCTTATTTACATACATTTTCCGACCTTTTGCTATGAGATGATCCTTGAGAAGTTTTTACAACTTGGAGTCCACCTGTAGTAAATTCAATTGATTGGATATGATTTGGACAGGCACACACCTGTCTATTTAAGGTCCCACAGTTGACAGTGCATGTCAGAGTAAAAACCAAGTCATGAGGTGGAAGGATTTGTCCGTAGAGCTCCGTGACAGGATTGTGTCGGCACAGATCTGGGGACCGGTACCAAAACATTTCTGCAGCATTAAAGGTCCCCAAGAACACAGAGGCCTCCATCATTCTACAATGGAAGAAGTTTTGAACCACCAAGACTCTTCCTAGAGCTGGCCACCCGGCCAAACTGAGCAATCGGGGGAGAAGGGCCTTGGTCAGGGAGGTAACCAAGAACCCGATGGTCACTCTGACAGAGCTCCAGAGTTCCTCTATGGAGATGAGAGAATCTTCCAGAAGGAAAACCATCTCTGCAGGTCTCCACTAATCATGACTTTATGGTAGAGTGCCCAGGCGGAAGCCACTGCCTAGTAAAAGGCACATGACAGTCCGCTTGGAGTTTGCCAAAAGGCACCTAAAGGACTCTGACCATGAGAAACAAGATTCTCTGGTCTGATGAAACCAAGATTGAACTCTTTGGCCTGAATGCCAAGCGTCATGTCTGGAGCAAACCTGGCACCATCCCTACGGTGAAGGATGGTAGTGGCAGCAGCTTGCTGTGGGGATGTTTTTCAGCGGCAGGGACTGGGTGACTTGTCAGGATCAAGGGACAGATGAACGTAGCAAAGTATACATTTACATTTAAGTCATGTAGCAGACGCTCTTATCCAGAGCGACTTACAAATTGGTGCATTCACCTTATGATATCCAGTGGAACAACCACTTTACAATAGTGCATCTAACTCTTTTAAGGGGGGGGGGGGGGGGGGGGGGGTTGGAAGGATTACTTTATCCTATCCTAGGTATTCCTTAAAGAGGTGGGGTTTCAGGTGTCTCCGGAAGGTGGTGATTGACTCCGCTGACATGGCGTCGTGAGGGAGTTTGTTCCACCTTCTGTCTTATGTAACCATATCAAAGGTAACATATCATACTATACTGAACAAAAAAATATAAACACCACATGTAAAGTGTTGGCCTCTGGAGCAGTGGAAACGCTTTCTCTGTAGTAATGAATTACACTTCACCATCTGTCAGTCAGACAGACAAATCTGGGATTGGCGGACGCCAGGAGAACACCACCCGCCCCAATGCACAGGGCCAACTGCAAAGTTCGGTGGACGAGGAACAACGGTCTGTGGCTGCTCCTCAGGTCAGGGCTCTGTGCAGGCCAGTCAAGTTCTTCCACACCGATCTCGACAAACCATTTCTGTGTGGACTTCGCTTTGTGCACGGGGGCATTGTCATGCTGAAACAGGAAATGGTCTTCCCCGAACTGTTGCCACAAAGTTGGAAGCACAGAATCGTCTAGAATGTAATTTTATGCTGTAGCATTAAGGTTTCCCTTCACTGGAACTAAGGGGCTTAGCCCGAACCATGAAAAACAGCCCCAGACCGTCATTCCTCCTCCACCAAACCCCACAGCCGGCACTATGCACCGGGGGCAGGAAGCATTCTCCCGGCACTCGCCAAACCCAGATCCGTCCGTCCGACTGCCAGATGGCGAAGCATCCCTATGGAACACTTTTGACACCATGTCCAGATGAGTTGGGGCTGTTCAAAGGCCAAGGGGGGGTGCAACTCAATATTAAGGTGTCCTTTCATGTTTTTTGCAATCAGTGTAGATTGTCATTATGGAGACACCTATTGGATAAATGTGGCAACTCCTCATTTGCTGCAATAAAAAAATAAAAACGTTTTCAAGCCTTGTGGGCGGGTTTTGAGTGGTCATTCGCTTAGACATTTACACTGGACCTGGCAACCCTGGCTGTGTCTGTTGATTATAACAGAAGGCGACCGCACGACTTCATGGGCAGAAAGAAGAAAGAACAGAAACAGACAAAGCATGGCTGAACAGACAGATGCTAATCTTCTCAGATGCTAGCAGTGAGAGAGAAGCAGGCAGCCCACGCAAATACTTTCCAGATCTCAATGGCAAAATACGCTTCATCTACATAAAAGACAGGGCAATCGGAAATGAGAAACCTTACACATTTGAAAGGACGACGGAGGCGTCCAAATCAATGGATTAAATCTTTGTACAGCAGCTCCTCAACCTCATCTAGGCTGGAAATGTGCTGCAGTCAGCGCATAGCGTATAGAGAGATCCTTGATGAAAACCTACTTGAGAGCGCTCGGGACCTCAAACTGGGGTGAAGGTTCACCTTCCAGCAGGACAATGACCCTAAGCACACAGCCAATACAACGTGGGAGTGGCTTCGGTACAAGTCTCAATGTCATTGAGTGGCCCAGCCGGAGCCCGGACTTGAACCCGATCAAACATCTCTGGAGAGACCTGGAAATAGCTTTGCAGAGACGCTCCCCATCCAATCTGGCAGAGCTTGAGAGGATCTGCAGAGAAGAATGAGAGAAACTCCCCAAATACAAGTGTTTCAAGCTTGTAGCTTCATACCCAAAAAGACTCAAAGGTGCTTCAACTAACTATTGTGTAAAGGGTCTGAATACTTACGTAAATGTCATATTTCAGTCATTATGGGGTATTGTGATGCCATTATGGGGTATTGTTTGTAGATTGATGAGAATATATATATTTTTTAATTTAACCAGCGCAAACTGGCTTTAACCAGAATAGTAAAAGGAGTGGGAGGCCCCGGTGCACAACTGGGCAAGAGGACAAGTACATTAGACTGTCAAGTTTGAGAAACAGATGTCTCACAAGTCCTCAACTGGCAGCTTAATTAAATAGTACACGCAAAACAACAGTCTCAACGTCAACTGTGAAGAGGTGACTCCGGGATGCTGGCCTTCTAGACACTATTCTGGTTAGAGCCAGTTTGCGCTGTTCTGTGAAGGGAGTAGTACACAGCGTTGTATGAGATCTTTAGCCATTTCCAGCTACAATAGTCATTTACAACATTAACAATGTCTACACTGTATTTCTGATCAATTTGACATTATTTGAATGGACAAAAAAAATGCTTTTCTTTCAAAAACAAGGACATTTGTAAGTGACCCCAATCTTTAGAATTTATTCATTTATTTCACCACTAATGGTAGTGTATTTATTTTTTTTACCTTTTTTAAACTTTCTTAGCATACTGATTATTGTCCGGAATTTCAGATGACTGACGTGCCCAAAGTAAACTGCCTGTAAACTGCCCAAAAGCTAGGAGATGCATATACTTGATAGCATTGGATAGAAAACACTCTGAAGTTTCTAAAACTGTTAAAATAATGTCTGAGTATAACAGAACTGATATGGCAGGTGAAAACCTGAGGAAAATCCATTCGGAATGTTTATTTTGAGGTCACAGGTTTTTTCAGTGCTTGCCTATGGGATATACAAATAGATAGGACCCAGATTGCAGTTCCTATGGCTTCCACTAGATATCACCAGTCTTTAGAATGGGTTTCAGGTATTTGTAGTTTTTCCAAGGTGTCCCCCATTAGAAAAGTAGTCATGTTGCGTGCATCAACGACAGTGCGCTCTTCGTTATTTATCTTCGCTATTAAACACACTATTCTCCGTCTAAATATTATTGTTTATTTAGATATTAGAATACCCGAGGATTAATTGGAAACATCGTTTGACTTTCACTTTTTGGATTGGTTTGTGTGCATGTTGAATGAGTGAATTACTGAATCAAACGCGCCATCTAAACTGACATTTTTGGGATATAATGAAGGACTTTATCGTTTATCATTGTGTAGCTGGGACCCTTGGGATTGCAATCAGAGGAAGATCTTCAAAGGTAAGTGATTTATTTAATTGCTGTCTGATTTTGTGACGCCTGTGCTGGTTGAAAAAGTATTTTGACGTGGGGCGCTGTCCTCAGATAATCGCATGGTATGCTTTCTCTAAAGCCTTTTTCAAATCTGACAACGCAGTTGGATTAACAAGAAGCTTTTAAATGATGTAAGACACTTGTATTGTCATGAATGTTTAATATTACGATTTTTGTATTTTGAATTTTGCGCTCTGCAATTTCACCGGATGTTGTCGTAGGTGTCCCTCTAGCGTTTGGACATGCGCCCAAACAGGTTAACTAGGCAAGTCAGTTAAGAACAAATTCTTATTTTCAATGACGGCCTAGGAACAGTGGGTTAACTGCCTTATTCAGGGGCAGAACGACAGATTTTTACCTTGTCAGCTCGGGGATTTGATCTTGCAACCTTTCGGTTGCTCTAGCCACCCGATATGACCAGAAGAGGAATGGTCACCGCTCTGAGCCTGGTTCCTCTCTACGTTTCTTCCTAGGTTCCTTTTTTCTAGAGAGTTTGTGGCCACTGCTTCTACATCTGCATTGCTTGCTCTTTGTGGATTTTAGGCTGGGTTTCTGTTCAGCACTTTGTGACAACTACTGATGTAGAAAGTGCTTCATAAACTACATTTCATTGACATGTATATCACACCAACTGACTGGTTCTTCTGATTTTCACACAGGATACCATGTTGAGACATTCTCTACATCCAGAGAGCAACAGCAGGAAGATCACAGAGCTAAGAGGTCTCACCACTGCCCACATTGTGGGAAGATTTTCCCATTTCTACCGAAGCTAAAAATACACCTAAGAAAACACACAGGAGAGAAACCGTATTCCTGCTCTGACTGTGTGGCGAGTTTCTCTCAACTTTCCGACTTAAAATCACATGAACGTATACATACAGGGGAGAAGCCTTACGTCTGCTCTGACTGTGGAAAACGTTTTAAAACATCAAATAAGCTAAAATCTCATCAGAGAACACACACAGGAGAGAAGCCTTACGTCTGCCCTGACTGTGGAACTAGTTTCTCTCACCTTTCCAACTTAAAAACACATGAACGTATACATACAGGAGAGAAGCCTTACTCCTGCTCTGACTGTGGAAAACGTTTTCAAACATACGCTCAGCTAAAAGTTCATCAGAGAACACACACAGGAGAGAAGCCGTACGTCTGCCCTGACTGTGGAACTAGTTTCTCTACACTTTCCAACTTAAAATCACATGAACGTATACATACAGGAGAGAAGCCTTACTCCTGCTCTGACTGTGGAAAACGTTTTAAAACATCCGCTCAGCTAAAAGTTCATCAGAGAACACACACAGGAGAGAAGCCTTATGTCTGCCCTGACTGTGTAACTAGTTTCTCTCACCTTTCCGGCTTAAAAACACATGAACGTATACACACAGGAGAGAAGCCTTTCTTCTGCTCTGACTGTGGGGCGAGTTTCTCTCAACGTACCCACTTAAAAAAACACCAACGTATACACACAGGAGAGAAGCCTTACGTCTGCTCTGACTGTGGAAAATGTTTTAAAACATTATATGAGCTAAAATCTCATCAGCGAACACACACAGGAGAGAAGCCTTACGTCTGCCCTGACTGTGGAACTAGTTTCTCTCACCCTTCCACCTTAAAATCACATGAACGTTTACACACAGGAGAGAAGCCTTACTTCTGCTATGACTGTGGGGCGAGTTTCTCTCATCTGGGCACCTTAAAAACACACCAACGTATACACATAGGAGAGAAGCGTTACTTCTGCTCTGACTGTGTAAAATGCTTCAAAACATCAAATGAGCTAAAAGTTCATCAGAGAACACACGAATGAGAGAAGCCTGCTTACGTCTGCTCTGACTTTTGGGTGAGTTTCTCTCACCATAGCATCTTAACACACCAATGTATACACACAGGGGAGAAGCCTTACTCCTGCTCTGTGGAGGGGTGGGTAAGTCAAACGTCTAACCAAAAGCTGCGTGTTTGAATCTTATCAAGGAGGACTTTAGCATTATAGCTCATAGCAACTTTGTAACTACTTATTACTTTTTAGCTATGTTATCTAATCTTTTCCCTAAACCCATTTAACTCTACCTTAAAACTTCTTAGGGCTGCAATCCCGATAACGGGATCGATATGACAACAGCCAGTGAAAGTGCAGGGCGCCAAATTCAAAAAAACAAATCTAATAATTCAAATTCCTCAGACATACATGTCTTATACCATTTAAAAGGTAATCTTGTTGTTAATATCACCAAATTGTCCGATTTTTAAATATGCTTTTCAGCGAAAGCACCACAAACGATTATGTTAGGTCACACCAAACCACAATAAGCACAGCCATTTTTCCAGCCAAAGATAGGAGTCACAAAAAGCACAAATAGAGATAAACTGAATCACTAACCTTTGATGATCTTCATCAGATGACACTCATAGGACTTCATGTTACACAATACATGTATGTTTTGTTTGATAAAGTTCATATTTATATAAAAAAATCTGAGTTTACATTGGCGCGTTACATTCACTAGTTCCAAAAACATCCAGTGATTTTGCATAGCCACATCGATTCAACAGAAATACTCATCATAAATGTAGATGATTATACAAGGTATACACATGGAATTATAGATATACCTCTCCTTAAAGCAACTGCTGTGTACGATTTTCAAAAATACTTTACGGAAAAAGCAAACCATGCAATAATCTGAGACGGCGCTCAGAACAATAGTCAAATTAGCCGCCATGTTGGAGTCAACAGAAACCGGAAATTACATGATAAATGTTCCCTTACCTTTGATCTTCATCAGAATGCACTCCCAGGAATCCCAGGTCCACAATAAATGCTTGATTTGTTCGATAATGTCCGTTATTTATGTCCAATTAGCTACTTTTGTTAGCGCGTTTGGTAAACAATTCCAAAGTCACGAAGCGCGTTCCCTAAAAGCTGACGAAATGTCCAAAAGTTCCGTAACAGTCAGTAGAAACATGTCAAACGATGTATTGAATCAATCTTTAGAATGTTGTTAACATAAATCTTGAATAACGTTCCAACCGGAGAATTACATTGACTTCAGATGAGCGATGGATCAGAGCTCCCTCTTTTATGTGAACGCACGCGCATGGTCAAAGAATGGTCAGGTCGTGGCAGACCTGACTAATTCCTCTCTCATTCGACCCCCCTTCAGTTCTACAGACGGTTGACATCTAGTGGAAGCCGTAGGAAGTGAAAACTCATTCATATCTCGCTGTGATTTCAATGGGATCTTGGTTGAAAATCGACCAGCCTAATAATTTCCACATCCTGTTTGGATTTTTTCTCAGGTTTTTGCCTGCCATGTGAGTTCTGTTATACTCAGACATAATTCAAACAGTTTTAGAAACTTCAGAGTGTTTTCCATCCAATACTACTAATAATATGCATATATTAGAAACTATGATTGAGGAGCAGGCCGTTTACTCTGGGCACCTCTGTGCACCTTTCATCCAAGCTACTCAATACTGCCCCTGCAGCCACAAGAAGTTAAACCCCTCACCCGTAACCTAGCTAAAGTTAGCAAGAACAAATTGGAATTCGTAACATATCATACATATTACAAGTTCGTAACATATTGTATGAATATCAATGCGTAAAATAACATTCGAATTGTAATTCATAACATACGATACGTCGTATTATACTGAATAACAATCTAAACGCAACAATTTCAAAGATTTACAGTTCGTATAAGGAAATCAGTCAATTGAAATAAATGAGGCCCTAATCTATGGATTTCACAGGACTGGGCAGGGGCTCAGCCATGGGTGGGATTTGGGAGGGCATAGGCCCACTTGGGAGCCAGGCCCAGCCACTCAGCATGAGTTTTTCCCCAGAAAAGGTCTTTATTACAGACAGGAATACTACTCGGCGCCCCCCCCCCCCCCCCTCCCAGACAATCCTGCAGGTGAAGAGGTCCTGGGCTGCCGTGGTTACATGTGATCTGCAGTTGTGAGGCCGGTTGGATGTACTGCCAAATTCTCTAAAAGGACGTTAGAGGTGACTTATGGTAGATATATAAATATTGAGTTCTCTGGCAACAGCTCTGGTGGACATTCTTGCAGTCATCATGACAATTGCACATTCCCTAAACTTGAGACATCTATGACATTGTGTTGTGTGGCCTTTTATTGTCCTCCAGCACAAGGTGCACCTGTGTAATGATAATGCTGTTTTATCAGCATCTTGATATGCCACACCTGTCAGGTGGATGGATTATCTTGACAAAGGCTGAAATGCTCACTAACAGGGATATAAACAAAGTTGTGCACAACATTTGAGAGACATTAGCTTTTTGTGCATATGGAACATTGCTGGATTTTATTTCAGCTCATGAAACCAACACTTTACATGTTTAGTTTATATTTTAGTTCAGTTTATATTGGTAGTCCAATGTAATGTTACCTAACATACTAAATGGAGTGGCATGGATGTTTTTTATATAATATAATACTTTTTGCTCTGAGACCAGGTTGTCCCTCTGCAGTATTCTGTGGGAAGGAGCTAGTATACACTTTTTTTTTTAATTGAACCTTTGTTTAACTAGGCAAGTCAGTTAAGAACAAATTCTTATTTACAATGATGGCCAAGGAACAGTGCCTTGGTCAGAGGAAGAACAACAGATCTTTACCTTGTCAGCTCGGGCATTCGATCAAGCAACCTTTTGGTTACTGGCCCAATGCTCTAACCACGAGGCTACCTTCCGCCCCTAACATGTATCAGATAGAGATGGTGTGATGATCACTTTTCACCATTAGTTTGGGGGGGATTGTTTTACAACTTTATTTAATGATACACAGTTTATGAAATGAATACATGTGTTTATTAATTGTCTTTAAAACTAGATTAGTTATTTTAATTACTGATCATGAATGTCTTTGGATAACTGCATTGAAGCAAACTTTATTGATCTGCCAATGAAAAATAAAGTTACATGAATATGTACTGGTCAACCTCTTCTTCTCTTTAGTATTCAGTTCTTCATATTAGATCTGACAGTATGAATGGTTCTTATGGGCTGAGT
>NW_026601346.1:0-56832 GCF_029448725.1 Salvelinus fontinalis
TCTCTCTCTCTCTCTCTCTCTCTCTCTCTCTCTCTCTCTCTCTCTCTCTCTCTCTCTCTCTCTCTCTCTCTCTCTCTCTCTCTCTCTCTCCCCTCTCTCCATCTGTGTGATTTGTGTGTGTGATGGCACTCTCTCCATCCTCTCTCTCTGAGACTGAGCTGATTGGATTCTGTTTTATGTCCTGCCATGTCTATGACCTGTGTGTGTGTGTGTGTGTGTGTGTGTGTGTGTGTGTGTGTGTGTGTGTGTGTGTGTGTGTGTGTGTGTGTGTGTGTGTGTGTGTGTGTGTGTGTGTGTGTGGCTCTGCGGCCCCTTGCGTCACAAACCAGTGCCTCCTGCTGTATTTGGCTCCACCACTCTGCCCTGCTCCTCCTGATCAGAGGGGACAGGATGTTCTCTGTGTGTGTGTGTTAGTGTGTGTGCACACATGTACTGTATATGTGAGAGAGAGAACCAACTCTCTGTCATTCCACAGAAGAAATTAGGATACACTTAACAGATACCAAGCTTGTATCACAATTCCAGTGGGTCAGAAGTTTACAGTCACTAAGTTGACTGTGCCTTTAAACAGCTTGGAAAGTTCCAGAAAATTATGTCATGGCTTTAGAAGCTTCTGATAGGCTAATTGACATCATTTGAGTCAATTGGAGGTGTACCTGTGGATGTATTCCAAGGCCTACCTTCAAACTCAGTGTCTCTTTGCTTGACATCATGGGAAAATCTAAATAAATCAGCCAAGACCTCAGAAAAAAAATTGTAGACCTCCACAAGTCTGGTTCATCCTTGGAAGCAATTTCCAAACGCCTGAAGGTACCACGTTCATCTGTACAAACAATAGTACGCAAGTATAAACACCATGGGACCACGCAGCCGTCATAACGCTCAGGAAGGAGACGCGTTCTGTATCCTAGTGATGAATGTACTTTGGGGCGAAAACGAGTCCTAAATCGAAACAACCTGAAAGGCCGCTCAGCAAGGAAGAAGCCACTGCTCCAAAACCGCCATAAAAAAGCCAGACTACGGTTTGCAACTGCACATGGGGACAAAGATTGTACTTTTTGGAGAAATGTCCTCTGGTCTGATAAAACAAAAATAGAACTGCTTGGTCATAATGATCATCGTTATGTTTGGAGGAAAAAGGGGGAGGCTTGCAAGCCGAAGAACACCATCCCAACCGTAAAGCACCGGGGTGGCAGCATCATGTTGTGGGTGTGCTTTGCTGCAGGAGAGACTGGTGCACTTCACAAAATAGATGGCATCATGAGGAAGGACAATTATGTGGATATGTTGAAGCAACAGTCAGGATGTGGACAATGACCCCAAGCATACTTCCAAAGTTGTGGCAAAATGGCTTAAGGACAACAAAGTCAAGGTATTGGAGTGGCCATCACAAAGCCCTGACCTCAGTCCCATAGAAAATGTGTGGGCAGAACTGAAAAAGCGTGTGCGAGCAAGGAGTCCTACAGACCTGACTCAGTTACACCAGCTCTGTCAGGAGGAATGGGCCAAAATTCACTCAACTTATTGTGGGAAGCTTGTGGAAGGCTACCCGAAACATTTGACCCAAGTTAAACAATTTAAAGGGAATGCTACCAAATACTAATTGAGTGTATGTAAACTTCTGACCCACTGGGAATGTGATGAAAGAAATAAAAGCTGAAATAAATAATTATCTCAACTATTATTATGACATTTCATATTCTTAAAATAAAGTGGTGATCCTAACTGACCTAAGACAGGGGATTTTTGATTGGATTAATTGTCAGGAATTGTGAAAAACTGAGTTTAAATGTATTTGGCTAAGGTGTATGTAAACTTCCGACTTCAACTGTACATGATAGACATTTCCAATCAGCTCTCTCTGTGTGATGTCACCCAGCCCTTCCCCCAGTGCTGTCCACGTTGTCCGGTGTGATAAAACTTGGCCACATAATGGCCGATCAGCCTTTGAAATCAGGAGGGACTGCGCCAATGTTTGTTGCAGGCAGAGTCTCAAACCAGGAACAGTCAAATCCCTTTCCCCAGGCCTCTCTCCTCCTCTTTCCCTTCCTCTTTTCGCTCACTTTTTCTTTAGCGGCCTTTCTCTCTCTCCTCCCATAATATCTATCTTTCTCTCACTCCCTCTCTCTTCCTCACTTTCTCTCTCTCTACCCCTCTTCTTCTCTCCCTCTCTATCTTTCTCTCTTTTCAATCCCCGTCTCTCATTCGCTCATTGTCATGCATCAGTGTTGAGCTTTACATGCTGCGGTGTAAAAATAGCACGGTGACACTTTTGTTTAATGGGATGTGAATGAGCGTCATCCCTGCAGTCTGAAACGGCAGGCGCCATGATAGTTTTAAAATCAATCTATCCAACGTGGACGCACGGCACCGTGCACTATCGCTGTTTTAGCCTCGCCCGTGCCAAAGCTTATATACCGAGTGCATCGCTCACGGTGTACATTAGATTCCCATCTATTTGTTGTTAATATTTTTATGTGCCTTAGCAGTTACCATTGTTAAATGCAACAAAACCTCATCCCATAAATACGGACTATGAAGTGACATTCTGAGGGCTGCTCCACATAGTTCCATGGTGGTGGGTAGTATGGTACGGTCCAGTGATTTATTTTTCTCTCAGTTGGTCTCCCTCGGGCCCATGATGTTTTGTGTTGCGGTCAAGATCTTTGCTGTATGTCACACATACATATTTAATAGCTGCCATCCCCAGCTTTCCTCCCTCCCTCCATCTTTCTTTTCTTGTGGTCTGCTTTACCCAAGGCTAAGGCCTGTGGAGAAGATTGAACTTGAAATCTGTTGTGAATATTTCATACCTCCGCTCCATTCTCTCTGAAACGATGTTCCATTGGCTGTGTGTGTGTGTGTTTGTGTGTGTGTGTGATCAAGCCCTGAGCGGCAAAGTCCACAGCCAATCACACCTTCTTTCCAACACCTCAAATGAAAGCAAATCCATTTTTAAACGGAGGTGTGAGAACACTGGTGCTGCAATCTTGTACTCTGTAGCCTCTGTGTAACAGTATAACTTTAGTACGTCCCCTCGCCCCGACCTCGGGCGCGAACCAGAGACCCTCTGCACACATCAACAACGGTCGCCCACGAAGCATCGTTACCCATCGCTCCACAAAAGCCGCGGCCCTTGCAGAGCAAGGTGCAACACTACTTCTAGGTTTCAGAGCAAGTGACGTAACTGATTGAAACGCTAGTAGCACGTACCCGCTAACTAGCTAGCCATTTCACATCTGTTACACTCACCCCCCTTTTAACCTCCTCCTTTTCCGCAGCAACCAGTGATCCGGGTCAACAGCATCAATGTAACAGTATAACTTTAAACCGTCCCCTCACCCCGACCTCGGGCGCGAACCAGGGACCCTCTGCACACATCAACAACGGTCGCCCACGAAGCATCGTTACCCATCGCTCCACAAAGGCCACGTCCCTTGCAGAGCAAGGTGCAACACTACTTCTAGGTTTCAGAGCAAGTGACGTAACTGATTGAAACGCTAGTAGCGCGTACCCGCTAACTAGCTAGCCATTTCACATCTGTTACATCTGCCCCTCAAGAAGAATTATAGATCTCTCCCCTGACAGAAAAATAACTTTCACTGCTGATAAAGGCAGCTACTTGAGTTTTAATACCTTATTCATCAGTGTGACATTGATAAGAACATTCTGTAGTAAATGTCCAGTCAGGGTGATATGGACAGATTTACATACCTGAACATTCTGTAGTAAATGTCCAGTCAGGGTGATATGGACAGATTTACATACCTGAACATTCTTATTCAGAAACCCTCCTCTCCCTTTCTCTTCTCTTCTCCCTCACTCCCACTCTGCTTTTCTCTCTCTGTTTTCTTTCTTTCTCTCTCTCGCTCTCTGTCTCTCTTTCTCTCTCTCTCTCTCTTTCATCACCATGTTAGCTCCTTCAAGCTCAGTGGTGCTCTCTCTTCTCCCTCACTCCCACTCCTCTTTTCTCTCTGTCTGTCTTTCTCTCTCTTTGTCTCTCTTTTTCTCTCTCTTCCTTTCATCACCATGTTAGATGCTTGAAGCTCAGTGGTGTTCTCCCTGAGGCCTCTCACTGTCCTACCAGATAATAACTAAATTGATTGGTGTCTCCAAAGCCAATCTATCATTTCGATTGATCAGACATGGAGAGTAGGAATGGAGAAGGCGGGACAAACTCTCATATCACAGTGGAGTCATGTGAAGGTGGAATCCTCTGAGGGTTTCCAACACAATCACCTGATAGTTAATCAACATGCTTTCAACGCGTGGATCACATCATGCATACAGTATAGGCCTAATGACCTTCATTCAACCTTCCTGTTGAAGACTGCCCATTACAATAGATTCTCAACTTCCCTTCCCCCATTTTCTGCATAATAGAATGTCCCACCCTTCATTGTGACTCCACACGGGAGAGTCCATCTGTTCCCAAGAGGGGTTCGGCATTGTTACTTAGGCTCTATTGATTTGTCGAGTATTGTCGTTGCTTAGTGAGTAGTTCTGACTCTGAGTACGTCCTGTTCTTTTTGGTTGTGTACTTTGTGGTTATGGACCACATTTTACCCTACCTATCACATCTTCGGAGGATGTCATATCCAGATGACCACATTGCCCCAACGAGTAGATGTGAATACGTCCTCTTGTCCTCTTTGGCTGTGTCACATGCCTTCATAAGACGTCATATCCAGATGGGAAGAAAATAACAAGGCAAACCGAATAGTGTCTCTGAATGTGACTCTCTCTGTCTCCCTCCTGATTTAAACATGTCTCTGCTGCTATGCCTTTGTCCGTTCCATGTCAGAGCTCTGAGAGATATGGCGGAGAATGTGCATTTGGGCCCCAGAGGTTATATAACGTGCTCAGAGCACATAGTCGGAGACAAAATGGATTGCGTTTGTTTCAGTCAGAGCTCCACCTGGTCTCACATGATAACTGCCTGCGGCGACTAGGGCAGGGACTAGGAAAGATGCTATGTGGCTAAGCTAGATGACCTTCACCTTGTCTGAATGGAGAATGCAAAGAGAGAGTCAACTTGTCGTCTTGTATAGGGAACATGGTGATGATGAGAAATCTGATCGATGTCTAAAGAGAGATGGATAGACACGTTGTGGATTGACATTTTGCTGAACTCTGATCCTTCTAAAGAGATTTGTGACGGAATTAATTCCGTTCCAGATATGATGGGCGCACGTACGCACACACACACACACAGTCCAACTCTCACTCTCACATGCACACACACACAGCCCAACTCTCACTCTCACATGCACACACACACAGCCCAACTCTCACTCTCACATGCACACACACACAGCCCAACTCTCACTCTCACATGCACACACACACAGCCCAACTCTCACTCTCACATGCACACACACACAGCCCAACTCTCACTCTCACATGCACACACACACAGCCCAACTCTCACTCTCACATGCACACACACACAGCCCAACTCTCACTCTCACATGCACACACACACACTCACTTCACCCCCCTATCCCCATCGCATCAACACTCAACATCATTGTCCAGCTGCTTAATTATTTTACCCACATCCTTTTACACCACAGCCTTTTCTGTGGACAAATCAATCTCCCTGACATCATCAGAGCGGACGGAGGTGTCAACACTAAATGGGATACAGGATCCTGGGGTTAATGGCTAGATGGCTGTCTAACGCAATCAGGGTGGGTGTTGGTCTCTTGATTTATATGCTGAATGAATTGATCAGTGTCGCAGGCTGACTGAGGGCTTGGTGCAGGCCTCTAGTCACTAGTGTGGGTGCGTGGGTATGGCATTACTGTAATGAGCTGTATCCATCAAATCAAAGAGGGAGAATGGAAGCCACCTCTAGCCCAGCTTCGCTGTTCCTGACCTTGGTCGGGGTGACTCATAGGGGGGCTTGGAGATTGGAGCAGTGGAGGTGGTCTGTGGTTGGTCTATGTTTGGTTTATGGTGGTTTACTGTGTATGGTGAGAATATACACTCATCAAAAATATAAACGCAGTATGCAACATTTTCAAAGGTTTTACTGACTTACAGATTATATAAGGAAATCAGTCAATTGAAATAAATTAATTAGGCCCTAATCTATGGATTTCACATGACTGGGAGTACAGATATGCATCTGTTGGTCACAGATACCTTAACAGAAAAGGTAGGGGCCTGGATCATTAAACCAGTCAGTATCTGGTGTGACCACCATTTGCCTCATGCAGCATAACACATCTCCTTCACATACATTCACCAGGCTGTTGATTGTGACCACTGGAATGCTGTCCCACTCCTCTTCAATGGCTGTGCGAAGTTGCTGGATATTGGTGGGAACTGGAACACGCTGTTGTACACGTCAATCCAGAGCATCCCAGACATGCTCAACGGGTGACATGTCTGGTGAGTATGCAGGCCATGGAAGAACTGGGACATTTTCAGCTTCCAGAAATTGTGTACAGATCCTTGTGACATGGGTCTGTGCATTATCATGCTGAAACAGGAGGTGATGGCAGAGGATGAATGGTACAACAATGGGCCTCAGGATCTTGTCATGGTATCTCTGTGCATTCAAATGCAATTGTGTTGGTTGTCCGTAGCGTATGCCTGCCAATACCATAACCCCACCGCCACCATGGGGCACTCTGTTCACAACATTGACATCAGCAAACCACTTGCCCACACGACGCCACACGTCTGCCATCTGCCCAATAGAGTTGAAATAGGGATTCATCCGTGAAGAGCACACTTCTCCAGCGTGCCAGTGACCATCGAAGGTGAGCCTTTGCCCACTGAAGTCAGTTACAACGCTGAACTGCAGTCAGGTCAAGACCCTGGTGAGGACGACGAGCACGCAGATGAGCTTCCCTGAGACCGTTTCTGATAGTTTGTGCAGAAATTCTTTGGTTGTTCAAACCCACAGTTTCATCAGCTGTCTGGGTGGATGGCCTCAGATGATCCCGCAGGTGAAGAAGCCAGATGTGGAAGTCCTGGGCTGGCATGGTTACACGTGCTCTGCGGTTGTGAGTCCTGTGGGATGTATTGCCAAATCCTCTTAAACGATGTTGGAGGCGGCTCATGGTATAGAAATGGACATTAAAGTCTCTGGCAACCGCTCTGGTGGACATTCCTGCAGTCAGCATTCCAATTGCACACTCTCCTCAGATCTTGAGACATCTGTGGCATTGTGTTGTGTGACAAAACTGCACATTTTAGAGTGGCCTTTATTGTCCCCAGCACAAGGTGTACCTGTGTAATAATCATGCTGTTTAATCAGCTTCTTGATATGCCACATCTGTCAGGTGGATGGATGATCTTGGCAAAGAAGAAATGCTCACTAAATTTGTGCGGGATCTGTTATTTCAGCTCCGACCCTCTGCTCTTCCATCTCCACTACCGCTGTGGGTATCCGATAGCCCAGGAAGGATACTGCCTGCTGTAAGAAAAGGCACTTCTCCGCCTTGGCGTACAGGTGATGCCCTATCAGCCTCTACAAAACGGACCTGACATGAGAGACATGTTGCTTGCGTGTAGTGGAGTATACCAAGATGTCATCTGTGTACACCACTACACAGCGACCCAACATGTCTCTAAACACCTTGTTAATGAAGGATTGAAACACCGGTGCATTTGTCAGGCCGTAGGGCATTACCCTGTATTCGTAGTGTCCGGTGCTGGTGCTGAAGGCGGTCTTCCATTCATCCCTCTCTCTGATGCACACCAGATTGTAGGCACTGCGTAAATCCAATTTGGTAAAGTGCTGAGCACCGTGCATCTGTTCGATCACAGTGGGTATGAGAGGCAGGGGATTACTGAATTGAACAGTTGCCTTATTCAGTGTCCGATTATAGGGTGGAGACCTCCGTCCTTCTTCTTCATGAAAAGAAGGTGGAGGAGGCCGGAGAGGTGGACGAACGGAGGAATCCTTGGGCCAGAGCCTCCTGGACGTAGACCTCCGTGGCTTTGGTCTCTGCATGCGAGAGAGGGTAGATGTGCCCCCGCGGCAAGGTAGAGCCAGGCAGTAGGTTGATAGTGCAGTCCCATGGGTGATGAGTCTTCGAAAAAGCCACCTGTAGGTCTTGGTATTCCTCTGGGATACGGACGTGGGTGGCCTGGTCCGGACTTTCCACGGAGGTGGCACAGATAGACACAGAGAGACACCTCCCCTGACACTCCTGCGACCAACCCAACAACCTCCTCTCTGTCCACAATATCCTGGGGTTATGCAACTGTAACCAGGGGAACCCTAAAACTACGGGGTGTGCAGGAGAGTCTAAGATGAGGAAGGTGATGCGTTCATGGTGGTTGTGAACAACTGTGAGGGAAGCCTACAGCTGGCATACGGTCCGGACCACCTCGTCCATGGCAGTCTCGAGGTGCTCCAGGCACGAGTCGTGGTGGTGGAGCATCGCTCCTATATCAGAGAGGTTGGAATGTCCTGCTGCTTCCTGTCCTTTTGGGTCGGTCATTCTATCACAGGTGTAGAGAGGAGTAGCCAGGAGGCAGTAGCAGATTTAGAACTACTGAATTTATTTAAGCACCAACATAAAATACTCAGGAAATAGTAGGAGAGATTCCTCTCAAGAAAACAAGTAACATTCCAATGACGACAAAGACAAATGGCAGAGGGAGTATATATACAGTGATAGAGTGGGGATTGGAACCAGGTGTGTGTAATGATGACGAGACAAGTCCGGGGTTGATGAGTGAAGGGCGTTTGCCAGCAGTAGGTTCAGCAGCAGCTAGAAGGCCAGCGATGCCGAACGATGGAGCTGGACAGGAGGGGGAGCCAAAGCGGAGGCTGGTGTGACCAACACTTTACGTGCTGCGTTTATATTTTTGTTCAGTGAGGTTAAAGGTGTGGTGTTTTAGAAAGAGAAAGCCCATAAAGTCAGATACATCTGGGTGAACTGTCTCATTTTTACATTGTGTGTGGTTCAATGTTTTTTTTGTATTGTGTGGTTTTGTATGTGTGTCATGTCTGTCTTTGTCTCTGTGAGAGAGTGCGTGTCTCTGTTTTGTGTGTATGTGTGTGTATGTGTGTGTGTGTGTGTATGTGTGTGTTGTCAAGGGGTTTGTAAATAACTGCGTGCTGATCCAGCTCAGATGGCGTGAGTGTGTCAGCTGTTTGGATTGGGCTTTTTGTCACTGGCAGCTTGCCGTAGTCATTCATCGCCTGGGTGCTTGCTTACTCTCTCTCTTTCTCTCTCTCACTCGATATGTATTTCTCTACATCCCTCTCTCTTTCTCTCTCATTCTTAATGCACCATGTCTTATAGTCACACATTCAACAACTCTCCTCTCCAGGCAACATGTAGCCACCCACGTTCACCTCATCTCCACCCTTTCAGACCTCATGTAACACACCTAGAACCCAGTCCCATACCCCTTTCCTAGCTGATTTGGTTTGACCGAAAATGACAGTCCTCCAGTCAAAGCTATTTACGGAACGGACCATTTCATGTTCAACAGGGTTGATTAGTGGTGGTGGTATAAGCGATTCATGAGGTCTATGTCAAAATGTTCACGGCTGATTTGGCCGTTAATTGGGGGGTCAAATCACAGATTAAAAGCGGAAGAAGGAGAGAGTCCAAAAGTTTGTAATAATTCATCAGAAAATAATATGACTTCCCTTGACCTTGTGATTAGCGAGAGGAATGTCGTTGTTTGATAGTCTGTGGTTTTTGATGATATTACATGTAATAATATTCAACAACTAAAATATAAAGTGACCTTATGGATTTTAATATATTGTACAATCCAAAGGGATGAGATGACCCTTACATAATCTAAAGCGTATTGATGTATTTATGATAGCATGACAGTGCAGAATCTAGGTGATCACTGACTGTGATTTGTGCGAAACAACATAAAATAATCCTCCTTTTTCACCTGTTGAAGCTGTCACTATATGCATCGATTGACCTTTGACCTGAAAGGGGGATAGAAAGGTGAAGGTAGCTTATGTTGTTTTGTGGTTAGTTGTGTTGCAGGACAAGTTTCTCTTGTGCTGTTGACAGGGAGAAGAATACGTCAGTTGAGACAGGTGGCTGATGTTCAACTGCAACTAAATGTATGTTATTACAGATACTGTAGAGCTTTTTATGCCACCTAGCTCTGTGCAACACACACACACACACAGTATGAGGGATGTCCCACTGTTGCAATGTTTAACACCACCATTAACAAACCAACATTTTCACATAAATTCCGAGAACAGCCTGCGTGGCACTAAGTCATGCTTCTTTCTCCACCAGTCATACTGAGGAATAGTTGCTGATGTATTGGCCATTCAATGTATTAGGCCAACTCTTCTTTCTACACCAAAGGGAGAGAGAAATATGCTTATTTATGCAGAATCAGTCAGTAACTGGTCTTTGTCCTTGTGTTCTGCCTGATGAACTGATTAATGCTCGACTCATGAGCTGGAGGAGGAGGAGGTGGGGAATCACGGGAGGAGGAGGAGGAGGAGGTGGGGAATCAGGGGAGGAGGAGGAGGTGGGGAATCAGGGGAGAAGGAGGTGGGGAATCAGGGGAGGAAGAGGAGGAGAGGGTGAAGGGAGCAGAGGAGGAGGAGAAGGTGGAGAATCAGGGGAGGAGGAGAGGGTGAAGGGCGCAGACGAGGAAGAGGCAAATCAGTGGAGGAGGAGAGGGTGAAGGGAGCAGAGGAGAGGGTGAAGGGAGCAAAGGAGGAGGAGGGGAATCAGGGGAGGAGGAGGAAGAGAGGGTGAAGGGAGCAGAGGAGGAGGTGGGGAATCAGGGGAGGAGGAGGAGGAGGAGAGGGTGAAGGGAGCAGAAGAGGAGGAAGAGGAAGAGAGGGTGAAGGGAGCAGAGGAGGAGGTGGAGGAGGGGAATCAGGGGAGGAGGAGGAGAGGGTGAAGGGAGCAGAGGAGGAGGAGGAGGGGACTCAGGGGAGGAGGAGGAAGAGAGGGTGAAGGGTGCAGAGGAGGAGGAGGAAAAGGAATAAGAAGAGGGTGCTAGAAATCTGAAAAGAAAACAATAAGAGAGCGGAAAGAGAGGAGGGTTGTTATAGAGTCAAGGAGTTCGGGTTGAACATATTAGATTTCCTCAAATCAGCCAAATCACAGTTGTGATGCATAGGTGGTGTACACTAGCTACATTAATGCAACATCCACTTTGATTATTCTCAGTCTTGTAAGCAATTTCTGGGAGACTATCTGTTACTAATCCATGTCAGATGAAAAATATATTATCTGTGGCGTGTTCAATAATGGTGGCGGTCAACTAGTGATTGTGGTGTAGGTGTAGGTGGTGTACACTAGCTACATTAAGGTATAGGTGGTGTACACTAGCTACATTAAGGTATAGGTGGTGTACACTAGCTACATTAAGGTATAGGTGGTGTACACTAGCTACATTAAGGTATATGTGGTGTACACTAGCTACAGTACAGTAAGGTATAGGTGGTGTACACTAGCTACAATAAGGTATAGGTGGTGTACACTAGCTACATTAAGGTATAGGTGGTGTACACTAGCTACATTAAGGTGTAGGTGGTGTACACTAGCTACATTAAGGTATAGGTGGTGTACACTAGCTACATTAAGGTATAGGTGGTGTACGCTAGCTACATTAAGGTATAGGTGGTGTACACTAGCTACATTAAGGTATATGTGGTGTACACTAGCTACAGTACAGTAAGGTATAGGTGGTGTACACTAGCTACAATAAGGTATAGGTGGTGTACACTAGCTATATTAAGGTATAGGTGGTGTACACTAGCTACAGTACAGTAAGGTATAGGTGGTGTACACTAGCTACAGTACAGTAAGGTATAGGTGGTGTACACTAGCTACAATAAGGTATAGGTGGTGTACACTAGCTACATTAAGGTATAGGTGGTGTACACTAGCTACATTAAGGTATAGGTGGTGTACACTAGCTACATTAAGGTGTAGGTGGTGTACACTAGCTACATTAAGGTATAGGTGGTGTACACTAGCTACATTAAGGTATAGGTGGTGTACACTAGCTACAGTACAGTAAGGTATAGGTGGTGTACACTAGCTACAATAAGGTATAGGTGGTGTACACTAGCTACATTAAGGTATAGGTGGTGTACACTAGCTACATTAAGGTGTAGGTGGTGTACACTAGCTACATTAAGGTATAGGTGGTGTACACTAGCTACATTAAGGTATAGGTGGTGTACACTAGCTACATTAAGGTATAGGTGGTGTACACTAGCTACATTAAGGTATATGTGGTGTACACTAGCTACAGTACAGTAAGGTATAGGTGGTGTACACTAGCTACATTAAGGTATATGTGGTGTACACTAGCTACAGTAAGGTATAGGTGGTGTACACTAGCTACAGTACAGTAAGGTATAGGTGGTGTACACTAGCTACATTAAGGTATAGGTGGTGTACACTAGCTACATTAAGGTATATGTGGTGTACACTAGCTACAGTAAGGTATAGGTGGTGTACACTAGCTACAGTACAGTAAGGTATAGGTGGTGTACACTAGCTACAGTAAGGTATAGGTGGTGTACACTAGCTATAGTACAGTAAGGTATATGTGGTGTACACTAGCTACAGTAAGGTATATGTGGTGTACACTAGCTACAGTAAGGTATAGGTGGTGTACACTAGCTACAGTAAGGTATAGGTGGTGTACACTAGCTACAGTAAGGTATAGGTGGTGTACACTAGCTACAGTACAGTAAGGTATAGGTGGTGTACACTAGCTACAGTAAGGTATAGGTGGTGTACACTAGCTACAGTAAGGTATAGGTGGTGTACACTAGCTACAGTACAGTAAGGTATAGGTGGTGTACACTAGCTACAGTAAGGTATAGGTGGTGTACACTAGCTACAGTACAGTAAGGTATAGGTGGTGTACACTAGCTACAGTAAGGTATAGGTGGTGTACACTAGCTACAGTAAGGTATAGGTGGTGTACACTAGCTACAGTAAGGTATAGGTGGTGTACACTAGCTACAGTAAGGTATAGGTGGTGTACACTAGCTACAGTAAGGTATAGGTGGTGTACACTAGCTACAGTAAGGTATAGGTGGTGTACACTAGCTACAGTACAGTAAGGTATAGGTGGTGTACACTAGCTACAGTACAGTAAGGTATATGTGGTGTACACTAGCTACAGTACAGTAAGGTATACGTGGTGTACACTAGCTACAGTACAGTAAGGTATAGGTGGTGTACACTAGCTACAGTACAGTAAGGTATAGGTGGTGTACACTAGCTACAGTAAGGTATAGGTGGTGTACACTAGCTACAGTAAGGTATAGGTGGTGTACACTAGCTACAGTAAGGTATATGTGGTGTACACTAGCTACAGTACAGTAAGGTATAGGTGGTGTACACTAGCTACAGTAAGGTATAGGTGGTGTACACTAGCTACAGTACAGTAAGGTATAGGTGGTGTACACTAGCTACAGTACAGTAAGGTATAGGTGTTGTACACTAGCTACAGTACAGTAAGGTATAGGTGGTGTACACTAGCTACAGTACAGTAAGGTATAGGTGGTGTACACTAGCTACAGTACAGTAAGGTATACGTGGTGTACACTAGCTACAGTAAGGTATAGGTGGTGTACACTAGCTACAGTACAGTAAGGTATATGTGGTGTACACTAGCTACAGTACAGTAAGGTATAGGTGGTGTACACTAGCTACAGTACAGTAAGGTATAGGTAGTGTACACTAGCTACAGTAAGCAAACTGTAAACCGGGCACAGCAACACAACAAGAAACAAACAACACTTTTATACTTTTTGGCTCAGGCATGGATTTAGCATACATGGGGGGGTAATTTGCCATCCATACAGTATTGCTGAGGTGGCTTTCAAAAGGTTGCCCTTTTTCTGTCTCCATGGCGATGATCCCATCTGGGATCTGGGATCTGAACCCTGAAACCCTCTGGTCACGAGCCCAGATATCTAATCTATCTCTGTTGGTTGTTTGCTGCTGATGACACTGCAGAAACTGAGTTGTTTATAGTAGCGATACTAGCGAAGAAGGAAGAACGTCGAAGTGACCTAACTGTTGTCAGGGAAACGTTCAGGTTCAGAATACTCTCTCAGGGGGGTGTCATGACTAAAATCCTACTCATATGAATCTAACAAACCAGGATGGGAGCGAAGCAGCGTGCTACCACAACACACTAGGACACAGGGGGCTCTTTAGCGTGAAATCGAGATGGCCGCGGGACCTAGGGAGCTCTGGGACTGCCTTCTGTGTACCATGAAGTGTTTGAAGGTTTCTCTAAAAGAGATTCTAGACTCATAGGGTCTCATCCCTACTCAAACACTCTAGGAAGGAAAAAAATATGAATTTTGATATTAATTAATAATCATTATGTTTAGTTTTTGAGCCCGCGACGCCTGAAGCGTGAGAGTAGTTAATGTTTCACACTGTGGGAGTGGAGGGGGGTCATTAAAGAGATTGTTCTCTCTCCTTCGGCAGGGAACTGGTGTGTCACAATACGGGGGCAACGGGGAAACAGCAGGGAGGCCTGCGCATGCTAATACAGACACACAGAGAGAGAAACACACACACACAGAAATGTACACTCACATGCGCACACACACACACACACAGAAATATATATACAGAATTACACTCACACAAATACACACACACACACACACACACGCACACGCACACACACACACACACAGAAAGCCACACACATCACATCCCTGCAGTACTGCACAGCACCAAGGACACACGTTCCTTTAAAAACACATAATTTTGTGTGTGTCACACATACTAAAACACTCTGCATGCATGGTCCCATGAACACAAGGAGCATATAAGCTGAATCTTCCCTTTAATGCAGCAACAGCAGTATACAGTAAAGTCAGCGAAGAGGATGGACAATGCCGTAGATAAACCCTAACCCTGGGTAGACAACACTTTGATGTCACTGTGAAAGGAAACTGCTGCAACACTATTGCAGCCAACCAAACACAATGCAGACAACCAACCGTCAACCAACCTTGCTTTAACACGCCCGGTCGGCTCACGCAGACTTGCGCAGGCGTTAGCGGTCACTGTTGAGCGCGAGCCGTCAGCACTGTAATTACATCCTAATGGCAATGCAACGTGGGCTGGCTGCACTTGTCTGTCTCCTGGCAGAGAGAGAAAAAGGGAAGAGAGAGAGAAATGGAAGAGGGAAAGAGATAGAGAAGAGAAGGAAAGAGAGGAGAGAGCATGAAAGAGAAGAAGAGAAAGAGAGCGAGAGGGGGGCTAGAGAGAGAGCTTAGAGAGAGAGGTTAGAGAGAGAGAGAGAGAGAGAGAGAGAGAGAGAGAGAGAGAGAGAGAGAGCGAGAGAGAGAGAGAGAGAGAGAGAAAGAGGATAGAGAGAGAGAGAGAGGATAGAGAGAGAGAGAGGAGAGGGAAGAGTGAGTGTCAGGCAGCAGCCAAGGCCTGGCTCTGCCCCGTCAGTCACCCTGACACCTGGAGCCACTCAATCTCCTTAGCCCACAGTGGGGGAGAGAGATGGAGGGAGAGAGAGAGATGGAGGGAGGGAGAGAGATGGAGGTAGGGAGAGGGAGGGAAGGAGGGGGCAGGGAGGGAGAGGGAGGGAGGGAGGAAGAGAGATGGAGGGAGGGAGAGAGATGGAGGGAGGAAGAGGGAGGGAGAGAGATGGAGGGAGGGATAGGGAGGGAGAGAGATGGAGGGACGGAGAGGGAGGGAGAGAGATGGAGGGAGGAATAGGGAGGGAGAGAGATGGAGGGAGGGAGATGGAGGTAGGGAGAGGGAGGGAGAGAGATGGAGGGAGGAATAGGGAGGGAGAGAGATGGAGGGACGGAGAGGGAGGGAGAGAGATGGAGGGAGGGAGAGAGATGGAGGGAGGGAGAGAGATGGAGGTAGGGAGAGGGAGGTGAAGGAGGGGGCAGGGAGGGAGCGGGAGGGAAGGAGGGGGCAGGGAGCATGATGGATATGGCATTGGAGGCTGGTGACTTGAACAATTGAGGAGGAATCCACGGAGACGACAAAGTGTGTTTAAAAAATTGTCAAAGACTAATTATTTTAACCTAAAGCATTTAATAGACATGTATAGTACACTATTATGGGGAATGAGGATGAGAGGGCTTCTTACAGTGTTGGGAAGGGATCACAGCAGTGATTGAATGAGATTATGAGGCATGAGTTGAGGTGTTCAGAGGCTTGACTTCAGTGCAGGACAGGATTTGTCTGGGAAAACAAAAAGCAATAACACAACACATTACACAGTTAGACAAAAGAGCTAAGAATGAGTTAGTCCAAGCAAAGAGTAAAATCATTGATGTGTAATAATGTGATTGTGTTTGTGTATGTGATTGACTCTACATACAGTAATGAGAGAAAATTGATAGGGGTACTCACAGTGCTTGGAGGGAAACATTCAATGTGCCAGTGGATGAGCGGGCACATGAGACGTGGCTTCAGTTAACGTCAGGAGAGAGTTGGCGATGGTAGTGGAATGGTCATCACCTCTTAATCAGGGAACGGAGGGGACTTGGCTGTAAATACAAATAGCAGATACATTCCATTACAGCTGTGCCATTGTAGGTTTGAACAACAAGTTTCTCCATGAAGTTATACTCAGACATCTCCAAATTCACAGTCAAACACAGACTGTGCATCTCGCCCACTTGACACATCAAAGTAGCCCAAGAAACGTTCCTGAATAAATTCCTGATCATCCACATACCTGACGATAACTGACAACTGCAAGCAGACTGGTGGCACCATAGGTCCCTGAGTGGGGGGGCAATTTTTACCCCCTGGGGCCCGGAGTTTTTCCTTATCTGTTAACTTATTTAGGAAAACTCTGGACCCTATAAGGTATGACAGTGATTCATCAGTTGTAAAATGTTTTATAAGGTCTATGATGGGAGCAGTTTTTCTTCATCAGGTCACATGGATGAAAACCCAGTCCAACTGCATCAACCTTATACTTATATCATATGAATTACATTTAGACTAGATTAGGAGAGGGATTCCCTCGACCCAGATACAGAGACAACAACTCACAGACAATAGAACTCACAGGGCTGAGCTTGCTTTATGCATGTTTGCATCAAGGCAGGCCTATGCAACTGTAGGCCTTATAAAACATTAACTCACATCTGTCGTCACTATTATGTTGACTGATTCATTCCAGTTAATCATTTTGAGTTGAAAACATATAGGCAGCCTAGCCAGTCCAATTTTGAATATAAAACAAATTTGATCACATTCACATTTTCTCCTGACACACAAATGGACTATAAATACATAACGTTACCAATTAGTTACCCTGACCAGATGGACAGGGCGCATAGGCTGTATGCAGCTGCTATTATTAGTAGCCTACAGTTGATCAGACTGGAAAATCATGAATTCTCTGATCCTAATCCTATGATCAGATGGACAACATGTCAGCTCATATTGCAAAAGCTTTGATTTGTTGGAGGTCATCCTCCGGAAGTAGTCATCATTACCATGTAGGTCTATGGAAGGAGGTGAGGCCTACGAGCCTCCTAGGTTTTGTATTGAAGTCAATGTACCCAGAGGAGGACAGAAGCCAGCTGGCTACACCATGGTGCTACCCCAGAGAATGCTGTTGAAGTTACTATTGACCATTGCAAAACAGTGTGTTTTAATCAATTATTTGGTGACATATGAATATATTTCGTATAGTTTTATCTAAAAAGGATAACTTTTTTAGTTTTTTAGTTTCACTTTTTTTTTTGTAATGAAATTTCACTGAGGAAGATGGACCTCCCCTTCCTCCTCTGAGGAGCCTCCACTGGCATATGGAGGGAGGGAGGAAGGGGGGGTGGCGGAAGAGAAGGAAAGGAAGGAGGGGGAGGTGGGACAGAGGCAAGTGGAGAGAGAGAGAGAGAGACGAGGGGGGCAGGGAGCGTTATATATTTGGAGGGAAGGAGAGAGGGAGGGAGAGAGCTAAGAGGTGAGATGGATTATTAGGGATAGAAAGAAGAAGTAAAGAGGTAAACATATAGTAGTGGATGTGAAGAGGGAGTAGAATAGTTTCATATGCAAGCAAACACCTCTGTCTCACTGTCTCACTGTGTGATCTTCTGTTCGTCCGTAGCTGCATGGCATTGACATACCTACCTACATTGTCTGTTTGCTCAACACCTGTCTGTCCTGTTCCCCCTGTAAACTGTATCGCCCCTGTTGTATACACTATAGTCCCTCCATGTCCTTCCTCTGTTACCCTGTCTCTTTAGATATCAATACGCCATATCAATGATCATCAGAAGTACTTTTCTTACTCTTTGAGGGACGAACAACAGGAAACAGAGATTGGATTCGTCACGACAACAAAAGACAACAGAAAAACAGGGAAACTCTTCCTGCAAGAATATGACTCCCCGTCTCGGGCAGGATGTATTTTTACCCCGAAAGCCCAAGCACACCTGCTGAGTGCCGAGGCGCCCAGGCTTTATTTCTCCATCCATTATTCATACGCCAGCTCCATTATGAGAACATGTCCTGTCCTTATGAAGATACTCTCTGTCTGCCTCACAAGCTGTTCAGTGAAAATGCAGAGCTGTTGTATAGACCTACAGTATGTGAGGAACAAAGGGAAACAGAATGGGATTTTGTTGGCAATGCACTGCGCATAGATCGTGTGGGTAAAATGTGTTAGGGTGAATGCATTGGCGAGGAAGAGGTCCGCAAACATTGGAACAGTGAAGAAGTAAGCAAGTGCACTGTGCTGCATGCAGACATACACATGCACAGACACACGTGCATACATACATTTATACACGCATGCACACAGACAGACAGACAGACAGACAGACAGACAGACAGACAGACAGACGACACATGACACATGACACATGACACAACACTCCAGTCCCCCCTCTCTGTGTTCATATTCTTCATCTCTGAGGTTTGGGGGAATTAGCTAGATTTTTCCATCTTGCTTTGATGATGATGCAGCACCACAGTATGCTGTTTTGACTGCAGCTCTGTATTCGCTGCAAAGCCCTGTTTTAGCACCCTCAGGGGGAATCTCCTCTTCCAGTACTCGTTTGCAGCGCTGCATATGTTTTGCTGAAATGTTCAGATTTGTTGCTCACTACGGTCACAGCCACTGTCAAAGAAGAGGAAATGCGATTGCTCCAAAACATGGCCTGAATTCTAGAGATTTCAGAGACATTCAGGGGTAATTTTGCAGCACTGTTTTAATAGTGCATTAAAGAAGAGCTTAAAGCAGAGAGTGTGTTGTGATACCCCAGGATGGATTCCATCATTTTAAAGGACATTATACTGGACAGTAATACAGACAAACACACACACACACACACACACACACACACACACACACACACACACACACACACACACACACACACACACACACACACACACACACACACACACACGTTTGGTTCTTCGTCTCCGTAGCTCTACGGTCGACAGTTTCAAGAACTTGAGGAGTTTTATACTCTTTGAGATAAGGCCCATGAGTGTGTTTTCATGGACACATGAAAGAGAGCAAGAGAAAGAGAGAAAAATACACTGCTCAAAAAAAATAAAGGGAACACTTAAACAACACAATGTAACTCCAAGTGAATCACACTTCTGTGAAATCAAATTGTCCACTTAGGAAGCAACACTGATTGACAATAAATTTCACATGCTGTTGTGCAAATGGAATAGACAAAAGGTGGAAATGATAGGCAATTAGCAAGACACCCCCACAAAAGGAGTGATTCTGCAGGTGGTGACCACAGACCACTTCTCAGTTCCTATGCTTCCTGGCTGATGTTTTGGTCACTTTTGAATGCTGGCGGTGCTCTCACTCTAGTGGTAGCATGAGACGGAGTCTACAACCCACACAAGTGCAGTTCATCCAGGATGGCACATCAATGCGAGCTGTGGCAAAAAGGTTTGCTGTGTCTGTCAGCGTAGTGTCCAGAGCATGGAGGCGCTACCAGGAGACAGGCCAGTACATCAGGAGACGTGGAGGAGGCCGTAGGAGGGCAACAACCCAGCAGCAGGACCGCTACCTCCGCCTTTGTGCAAGGAGGAGCACTGCCACAGCCCTGCAAAATGACCTCCAGCAGGCCACAAATGTGCATGTGTCTGCTCAAACTGTCAGAAACAGACTCCATGAGGGTGGTATGAGGGCCCGACGTCCACAGGTGGGGGTTATGCTTACAGCCCAACACCATGCAGGAAGTTTGGCATTTGCCAGAGAACACCAAGATTGGCAAATTCGCCACTGGCGCCCTGTGCTCTTCACAGATGAAAGCAGGTTCACACTGAGCACATGAGCACATGTGACAGAGTCTGGAGACGCCGTGGAGAACGTTCTGCTGCCTGCAACATCCTCCAGCATGACCGGTTTGGCGATCGGTCAGTCATGGTGTGGGGTGGCATTTCTTTGTGGGGCCGCACAGCCCTCCATGTGCTCGCCAGAGGTAGCCTGACTGCCAATAGGTACCAAGATGAGATCCTCAGACCCCTTGCGAGACCATATGCAGACACATGCACATTTGGTCTGCTGGAGGTCATTTTGCAGGGCTCTGCCAGTGCTCCTCCTTGCACAAAGGCGGAGGTAGCGGTCCTGCTGCTGGGTTGTTGCCATCCCCCTTTTTGGGGGTGTCTTGCTAATTGCCTATAATTTCCACCTTTTGTCTATTCCATTTGCACAACAGCATGTGAAATGTATTGTCAATCAGTGTTGCTTCCTAAGTGGACAGTTTGATTTCACAGAAGTGTGATTGACTTGGAGTTACATTGTGTTGTTTAAGTGTTCCCTTTATTTTTTTTGAGCAGTGTATTTTTCTCTCTTTCTCTTGCTCTCTTTCATGTGTCCATGAAAACACACACATGGGCCTTATCTCAAAGAGTATAAAACTCCTCAAGTTCTTGAAACTGTCGACCGTAGAGCTACGGAGACGAAGAACCAAACGTAGCACAGAATTCTCTCCGAAAGAACTGAATCATGTGGTTCAGTTCCATAAAACTCCTCTCAGAAGTTGAAACCGGGGGGAAATGAAGGCCGTGTCATACATCAATCATCATCTGGCCTGACGTAGATCTAGAACACTAAAGTGGCTCAGCAACTCAGATAAAGACATGAAAAGCAGCCACGATGGAGTTCACGCTTAGTCACTTTCCCCCAGAAATGTAGGCCGACCTATAAAAGTTTTATCAAGAGAACAGTAACACTTCTTTGTCTTGCATTCACACTCCCATAGAAACATACTTTATGTTACATCAAAGTTATTATTTTTCTCATACTTACCATGGATTTGTGTTTTTCTATCAGAGGACAAGACATGTTTTATTGGCATTTCCCGACAGACTGGCTCGGTACTCGTTGTGGCTCACACATTGGACATCGGAGAAGCAGTAATATTGTGTAGTGGCTAGAGTGCTGTGATCAGTCGGTCAGTTTCAGAGATGTGATAGGAGATTGTCTGTCAGCAACACTGGGGTTCTGGGCTCCACTATGAGGCTTTATCAGGCCTTGGCAATTCAGAGAGAGAGAGAGATTGAGGTTTAGAAAGTAAGGAGTGAGGGGTGTATAGAGAGAGAGAGAGAGAGAGAGAGAGAGAGAGAGAGAGAGAGAGAGAGAGAGAGAGAGAGAGAGAGAGAGAGAGAGAGAGAGAGAGAGAGAGAGAGAGAGAGAGAGAGAGAGAGAGGGTATAAAGAGAGGAAGGAGACTAGTGGGAGAAGGATGGGTGAGAGCACAAGAAGGAGGTGAGGGAGAGAGAGAGAGAGGCGTCACTACAGACACGGGTTCGATCCCAGGCTTTGTCGCAGCTGGCCGCAACTGGGAGACTCATGAGGCGGCGCACAATTGGCCCAGCTTCATCCGGGTTAGGGGAGGGTTTGGCCAGCTGGGATGTCCTTGTCCCATCGCGCTCTAGTGACTCCTTGTGGCGGACTGGGCACATGCATGCTGACTTCAGTCACCAGTTGTACGGTGTTTCCTCCTACACATTTGTGAGATTGGCTTCCGAGTTAAGCGAGCAGTGTGTCAACAAGCAGTGCGGCTTGGCAGGATCGTGTTTCAGAGGACGCATGGCTCTCGACCTTCGCCTCTCCCAAGTCCGTACGGGAGTTGCAGCCATGGGACAAGACTGTAACTACCAATTCGATATCACGAAATTGGGGAGAAAAAGGGTTAAAAAGCACAGCAACATTTATTTATTTTTTTAAGAAAGATTAGACAGCATATGAAAGAGGAAAGGGAAGAACAGAGTGATGGTCATACAGAGATGGCCAGCAAAGGAGAGATGAAGAGGGGAGGAGCAACAGAGTAAGAGAGAGCGCCTCATGGTCCCAGAGTAATATCAGACACTAGCCACCCTGCTGACAGCTGAGTCCCCACTATGTCAGTCACTCCATCTAACGCTGTGACAGTCCCAGAGTCCCCAACAACACAACAGTAGCTACAGTATGCTGGAGTCCTGTGTACAGTGCAATGCCCACGGCAGGTCACACTTCACAGACATCCCCATTCCCTTTCTAAAAGCCAACACACACACACACACACACACACGCTCACCTGCACACACGTGCTATCCCACACTTGCTAATGCAAGCACACAGGCACAAACACGCAGGCACTCACACATACACACACACACACAGACACACACACCTCAGGCTGCCCCTGTGAAGACAGTCTAGGCCTGTACTTACCCTGTAGCTGCATGACTGTATCCCATGTCTGTGTGTCGCTGTCGGAGTCCCCCAAAGTTGTTCTTCGTGTGTCCTCATAATAACTCCTCTGTGTGGTGTTGATGCAGTGTGTCTGTCCTCTTTTGAATACTGAAAGTGAAATGCACTGTGGTCGTATAGTGTCCTCTGTTCTGTGCTTGTGCTGTCTATACCGGACAGCCTCCGCTGACACACAGACAAACTGACAGACTCCTGTTCTTCTGACCCCTGCACACACCTCGTATCACCAGAGACACAGAGAGAGATTCACACAGAGGTCAAACCCCCTACTACGACCCAGCCAGCCAGCCTGGAGAAGAGGTCAAAGGTCAGCCAGCAGGAAGCAGAACCCTCACTCTGCCGTTTTCTCCTCCTTTCTGCAGCGACGACCTTCCTCCAGACTCACCCTCGGGTGAAGAGGGAAAGAGAGAGGGAGAAGAGGAGCTCCAGCCTGAGCTCCAAGCCCAGCCCCAACCTGAACCCCAGCCTCAGCCTAAACCCGAGGGCACGAGCGTGGGCGAAACACAGCAGGAGGTCACCCCCACAGCCTCCCGCTCACCTAGCGGACAGGAACTCGAGCAGGAGGAGGGAGAGCGAGGAGATAAGGAGGAGGAGGAGATAAAGCAGAAAGAGGTGGTGGATTCGCAGCAGGAGCAGCGGCATGAGGGAGAGGCAGCAGTAGAGGCTGAGGTGGAGGAGGAGGAGGAGGAAGAGGATGGGGCAGAGGCCCGGGGGGGAGCGGCGGGGAGGAGGGCCAGCCTGCACCACACAGCTTCCCCCATGAGGGTGCAGCGCAACGGGGCCTGCTCGCACTCTGCCACCTCCGACTACGAGCTCTCGCTCGACCTCAAAAACAAGCAGGTAGGGTGTGTGGGGGTGGGGGTGGGGGTGGGGGGGGGGGGGGGGGGGGGGGACGGTGTGATATGGGCGAGGGTAGGGGAGAGGGGGGCTCGGCTTGGGTTGTACTGTATGTCTTGTGGTCTTTGTGGTCATTTGTTGAGGTTCTGTCTGAGGTCAAGGCTGTTTGTTTTGTCTGTTGAGGCTGTTGTTGTTTTGGTTCACCTGAGATTGTTTGTTTGTTACGGCTGTTTTTTTGTGGATTGGCCTCGGCTGGCAGTTGATTGACATTATTTGCCTTTGAAGTTGGCTCTGCAGGTGTTTTTAGGGTGTTTTGAGTTGTTGAGTCTTGCTGTCTTCTTCATTAACATGAGTCATCATCATCATCACCACTGTCATTTTCACCTTCATTGACATAACATGGCTCTTGTCTTTTGAACAGATGTGGAACAGTGACCTTCCACTGAGGCGGTGTGTGTTTTGTTCTCACAGCACCTTCTTCTGCTGTGTGGCAGCTTGCTGTTTAATGAATGGCTCACACTGTGTGTCTAAGTGTCTGGGAGGTTTTTAAATGGAAAACATTTAGTTGCTTCCCACCGACTCTTTCTCTCACTCACACAATCACACATTCTCTTGTATAGATGATGCATCGTCATGGTAACAGTATGAAGTAATATTCCCAATGGTGGTTGTGCTGCTTGCATGGACTAAACTCATGTCTTCTCTCCTGGTCTGTTTGTTTTATGTTGTTTTCACCTTAACGTCATATGTTCAGAGTTGCCATATGTCTAGACTAGAAACTCTACTGTACATGTAGTAAGTGTTCAGGAAATCATCCATGTGTGATGGCCCTGCTAACATACAGAGACCCATCTCCCTGTTCTGTGTCTCACATCTCATTTACATGGTGTGTGTGTGTGTGTACGTACGCGTGGGCATCTGTATGTCAACTCCGTGTGTGTGCCTGTGCTTGCATGTGTGTGTGTGTGTTCTCATCATCCCATTCATCAGAGACGTTGGATTCATCAGACACTCATCTGCATATGAGGGGCCTTGACACTGCATATGAGGGGCCTTGACCACCCCATTCCCCATTCCGTCCACTGACCTTCAACCAGGTAACCTTTCCATTCCCATTCCGTTCACTGACCTTCAACCAGGTAACCTTTCCATTCCCCATCTCATCCACTGACCTTCAACCAGGTAACCTTTCCATTCTCCATCTCATCCACTGACTTTCAACCAGGTAACCTTTCCATTCCCCATCTCATCCACTGACCTTCAACCAGGTAAACGTTCCATTCCCCATCTCATCCACTGACCTTCAACCAGGTAACCTTTCCATTCCCCATCTCGTCTACTGACCTTCAACCAGGTAACCTTTCCATTCCCATTCCGTCCACTGACCTTCAACCAGGTAAGACAACCTTTCCATTTCCAGCTCTCACACAGATCACCAGTCACACCTCAAGACCAGAGAAAGAGAGAAAAGAGAGAAACTTGTGAAACAGTGTAGTTCTCAAGGTGTAAAAACAACAACTTGCTGAACCATATACAGTGCCTTCATTTACATGTTAGTCATTTATCAGACACTCTTATCCTCTCCGCTAGCACGATCAAATTCGACAACATCCGGTGAAATCGTAGCGCGCCAAATTCAAAATACAAAATCGTAATATTAAACATTCATGAAAATACAAATGTCATACATGATACTTTAGCTTAGAATCTTGGTAATCTAACTGCGTTGTCAGATTTCAAAAAGGCTTTACGGCGAAAGCATAGCATTCGATTGTCTGAGGACAGCGCTCCATTTTAACATATCTTTCAAACCAGCACTGGCGACACAAAATCATAAATAGCGATAAAATAAATCACTTACTTTTGAAGATCTTCCTCTGGTTGCAATCCCAAATGTCCCAGCTACACAATGAATGGTCGTTTTGTTCGATAAAGTCCTTCTTTATATCACAAAAACGCTGTTTAGTTGGCGCCATTGAATTCAGTAATCCAGTCTTTCAACATGCATACAAAGGATTCCAAAATGTTAACAGCAAAGTTCATCCAAACAATGTTTTTTTATTAATCTTCAGGTTGTCTAATATCTAAATAAACTATAATATTTCAGACGGAGAGCGCGCCCACGTTCACGCTCAACTTGGAACGACAAGAAATACTTAATATATATTTTTTGAAATAAAACCTTGTAAAAAGACTGTTGACATCTAGTGGAAGCCATAGGAACTGCAACCTGGGAGGCGGAAATAAGATATTTCAATAGCATTGCATTAGAAGTCATTCCAAGCTCAAATAATTTTTTTAACGGATCTATTTTCCTCAGGTTTTTGCCTGCTATATCAGTTCTGTTATATGCACAGACATTATTTTAACAGTTTTAGAAACGTCAGAGTGTTTTATATCCAATCGTATCAATTATATGCATATCCTAGCTTCTGGGCCTGAGTAACAGGCAGTTTACTTTGGGCACGTCAGAAAGACGGAAATTTAGGAAACTAGCCTTACTCGCAGAGAGCTTACCCAGAGCAAATTACAGTTAGTCGCCCTAATTCACCCCTTATCACCCTCATCCTCTCCCCTATTTCACCCCTTATCACCCTCATCCTCTCCCCTATTTCACCCCTACTGTCCCTCATCCTCACCCCTATTTCACCCCTTGTCACCCTCATCCTCACCCCTTATCTCCATCATCCTCACCCCTATTTCAACACAACTCTTCCTCATCCTCACCCCTATTTCACCCCTTATCTCCATCATCCTCACCCCTATTTCAACACAACTCTTCCTCATCCTCACCCCTATTTCAACACAACTCTTCCTCATCCTCACCCCTATTTCACCCCTTATCTCCATCCTCCTCACCCCTATTTCAACACAACTCTTCCTCATCCTCACCCCTATTTCACCCCTTATCTCCATCATCCTCACCCCTATTTCAACACAACTCTTCCTCATCCTCACCCCTATTTCAACACAACTCTTCCTCATCCTCACCCCTATTTCACCCCTTATCTCCATCCTCCTCACCCCTATTTCAACACAACTCTTCCTCATCCTCACCACTATTTCACCCCTTATGACCCTCATCCTCACCCCTATTTCACCCCTTATCTCTCTTACGCTAACCTCTAGTCCTTATTAAGTTTTAACCCCCCCCCCACCTCGTCACTCTTTTAATCTCTCTTGTAAAGATGATCTCCTTCACTGCCTCCCTCTCTTTGTGTCAGGATTCACATGTCTGATGTGTTAGATTGATCTTCTGTCCGGAGAGAGGAACTCCAGATGAGGTTTCATTTCACAGCCTACGGGTGGGGAGTAGGTCCTGCCACAGATTAGCTTGAGAGTGATCCCATCACATGGACGATACCTTGATTACTGCAGCAACAGCCCATAAGGCTGTTTATACAGGTGAAGTCGGAAGTTTACATACACTTAGGTTGTAGTCATTAAAACTCGTTTTTCAACCACTCCACATATTTCTTGTTAACAAACTATAGTTTTGGCAAGTCGGTTAGGACATCTACTTTGTGCATGACACAAGTAATTTTTCCAACAATTGTTTACAGACAGATTATTTCACTTATAATTCACTGTATCACAATTCCAGTGGGTCAGAACTTTACATACACTAAGTTGACTGTGCCTTTAAACAGCTTGGAAATATCCCGAAAATGATGTCATGGCTTTAAATCAAATCAAATCAAATCAAATTGTATTAGTCACATGCACATGGTTAGCAGATGTTAATGCGAGTGTAGCGAAATGCTTGTGCTTCTAGTTCCGACAATGCAGTAATAACAACAAGTAATCTAACCTAACAATTCCACAACTACTACCTTATACACGCAAGTGTAAAGGGATAAAGAATATGTACATAAAGATATATGAATGAGTGATGGTACAGAACGGCATAGGCAAGATGCAGTAGATGGTATAGAGTACGGTATATACATATGAGATGAGTACTGTAGGGTATGTAAACATAAAGTGGCATAGTTTAAAGTGGCTAGTGGTACATGTATTACATAAAGATGGCAAGATGCAGTAGATGATATAGAGTACATTATATACATATACATATGAGATGGGTAATGTAGGGTATGTAAACATTATATTAAGTGGCATTGTTTAAAGTGGCTAGTGGTACATTTTTACATAATTTCCATCAATTCCCATTTTTAAAGTGGCTGGAGTTGAGTCAGTATGTTGGCAGCGGCCGCTAAATGTTAGTGGTGGCTGTTTAACAGTCTGATGGCCTTGAGATAGAAGCTGTTTTTCAGTCTCTCGGTCCCTGCTTTGATGCACCTGTACTGACCTCGCCTTCTGGATGATAGCGGGGTGAACAGGCAGTGGCTTGGGTGGTTGTTGTCCTTGATGATCTTTATGGCCTTCCTGTGACATCGGGTGGTGTAGGTGTCCTGTAGGGCAGGTAGTTTGCCCCCGGTGATGCGTTCTGCAGACCTCACTACCCTCTGGAGAGCCTTACGGTTGTGGGCGGAGCAGTTGCCGTACCAGGCGGTGATACAGCCCGACAGGATGCTCTCGATTGTGCATCTGTAGAAGTTTGTGAGTGCTTTTGGTGACAAGCCGAATTTCTTCAGCCTCCTGGGGTTGAAGAGGCGCTGCTGCGCCTTCTTCACAACGCTGTCTGTGTGGGTGGACCAATTCAGTTTGTCCGTGATGTGTACACCGAGGAACTTAAAACTTTCCACCTTCTCCACTACTGACCCGTCGATGTGGATAGGGGGGTGCTCCCTCTGCTGTTTCCTGAAGTCCGCAATCATCTCCTTTGTTTTGTTGACGTTGAGTGTGAGGTTATTTTCCTGACACCACACTCCGAGGGCCCTCACCTCCTCCCTGTAGGCCGTCTCGTCGTTGTTGGTAATCAAGCCTACCACTGTAGTGTCATCCGCAAACTTGATGATTGAGTTGGAGGCGTGCATGGCCACGCAGTCGTGGGTGAACAGGGAGTACAGGAGAGGGCTCAGAACGCACCCTTGTGGGGCCCCAGTGTTGAGGATCAGCGGGGTGGAGATGTTGTTACCTACCCTCACCACCTGGGGGCGGCCCGTCAGGAAATCGTACTTTAGAAGCTTCTGATAGGCCAATTGACATAATTTGAGTCAATTGGAGGTGTACCTGTTGATGTATTTCAAGGCCTACCTTCAAACTCAGTGTCTCTTTGCTTGACATCATGGGAAAATCTAAATAAATCAGCCAAGACCTCAGAAAAGAAATTGTAGACCTCCACAAGTCTGGTTCATCCTTGGGAGCAATTTATGAACGCCTGAAGGTACCACGTTCATCTGTACAAACAATAGTACGCAAGTATAAACACCATGGTACCACGCAGCTGCCATACCGCTCAGGAAGAAGATGCGCTCTGTCTCCTAGAGATGAAAGTACTTTGGTGTGAAAGTGCAAATCAATCCCAGAACAACAGCAAAGGACCTTGTGAAGATGCTGGAGGAAACAGGTACAAAAGTATCTATATCCACAGTAAAACGAGTCCTATATCAACATAGCCTGAAAGGCCACTCAGCAAGGAAGAAGCCACTGCTCCAAAACCGCCATAAAAAAGCCAGACTACGGTTTGCTACTGCACATGGGGACAAAGATTGTTCTTTTTGGAGAAATGTCCTCTGGTCTGATGAAACAAAAATAGAACTGTTTGGCCATAATGACCATCGTTATGTTTGGAGGAAAAGGGGAGGCTTGCGAGCCGAAGAACACCATCCCAACCGTGAAGGACGGGGGTGGCAGCATCATGTTGTGGGAGTGCTTTGCAGGAGGGACTGGTGCACTATACAAAATAGATGGCGTCATGAGGAAGGAAAATTATGTGGATATATTGAAGCAACATCTCAAGACATCAGTCAGGAAGTTAAAGCTTGGTCGCAAATGGGTCTTCCAAATGGACAATGACCCCAAGCATACTTCCAAAGTTGTGGCAAAATGGCTTAATTAAGGACAACAAAGTCAAGGTATTGGAGTGGCCATCCCAAAGCCCTGACCTCAATCCCATAGAAAATGTGTGGGCAGAACTGAAAAATCGTGTGGGAGCAAGGAGGCCACTATACCTGACTCAGTTACACCAGCTCTGTCAGGAGGAATGGGCCAAAATTCACCCAACTTATTGTGGGAAGCTTGTGGAAGGCTACCCGAAATGTTTGACCCAAGTTAATCAATTTAAAGGCAATGCTAACAAATACTAATTGAGTGTATGTAAACTTCTGACCCACTGGGAATGTGATGAAATAAATAAAAGCTGAAATAAATCATTCTCTCAACTATTATTCTGACATTTCACATTCTTAAAATAAAGTGGTGATCCTAACTAACCTAAGACAGGAAATTCTTACTAGGATTAAATGTCAGGAATTGTGAAAAACTGAGTTTACATGTATTTGACTAAGTTGTATGTAAACTTCCGACTTCAACTCTTTGTGCTCACGTAGAGAGTTTATCATAGGCAAAATGCCGTGGTATATTGCTCACTCTATATTTAACATAAACGTTTTTCAGAGCCAACATTTTGGTATTTGGCTATGTAAGTATTGTATATTAGTACAATCATAGTTAATCATGACCAGGACAAAGGTAGTGTTCACAAAAGGCTTTTGGTGTACTCTGACATCAGTTTTCCTGTCATTAGAATCTCCTTGCTCAAGGATAAGCATAGCCTGCTCTGTAGTTGGTATCAGCAGTAGAGAGCTCATTGCAAGTAAGTACCGTGGGTCCAATCAGTCCTGTAAAATAACCTTTGGTCTAATAGCATTAGTTGGACAAGTGTCCCAGTTGATAGGCTGGTTGATGAAGGCTCCCCCCTCTAACAGCTTTAGTCCCATTTGTCGAATTCCCACAATTTTGTCTCTGGGCCCATAATTGCCTTTTTGTTCCGCAGATTCCTTCTTGAGAAAGCATTGGATTCGAGCCTCGTTAATCAAACTACATTTATCTCTGTAATGTTTCTCAGCGGCGGGGTGAGGGATGTTATCAGACTGCCTGTGTTCCCTCATAATCACACTGCAAACCTCCACAAGAGAGAGGTGATATTTATGAGCAATACATCTCACAACGCCATTATGGAAATGCGAGCTAAGTAATCCACACCAACCCAACTTTTTAAGGCAGATTTTTTTGTTGAGGGGGAGAGGCACTCCGCATCTCATAGTTCAATATGTTTACCCGAGCATCTTTAAACTGCTGATGCTTAAAAATGGGTGGATTAGCACATTTTATCACACCGTTGGCTGGGTATGCTGAGAGCAGTGAAAACTGATCGTGTCCCGTCTTCAATACTCTAGAGATTAAATGTTTTGAGAGACGGGTCGATGGAATCCTGTCAAGTTCGTGTTTTATCTTCTGCCAGCTTTTTGCGTCGGTTGAACTGTCACTCTGTATGCCTTTTGAGAAGGGAACGTAGAACCTCCAACTGCATCTCACAACAAAGGTTAATAGACCTCAAAGGGTTGAAGCCGATGCTCAATAAGTCAACTACTTACTCGACCTCAGTGCTCCAGCCATTACCACGAGCCCGTCCTCCCCAATTAAGATGCCACCAATCTCCTGTGCTTGACCCACTAGGTTATCGCCTGACTCTCTTACGTTGTGGGCACCAAATGCATCTCCATTCCTGATAAATAGTAAGAGCTGTTCTGATTGATGCTCTATTTCTCAGAATTAGCTGTATCCCTTTTTATGTTACAAAGCACAGTATAACGCCATAATCATGTAAAGTTGACAATTTTCCTGGTGCAAATTAACTGACCTGACATAAATGAGCTTATAATTAGGAGGTAGCATTAGTCGTGCCCTCTCAACTATGTGTTTGCTGCATGCAAATGTAATCATCTGCTATTTAATCTCTGTGCCAGAACTCAATTTGAGGGTGACACTCATAAATATACATGGGTCACTAAGCTAAACGTCAATGAATACGATGAACGAACAAATTCAACTGAGAATACCTTTTTCTGAACACAAAATTCTTCAAAATCCCTGAAGTGTGTTTGGCTCATAATTGACTTCAGGCTGGGTTTGCGTACGTGTTCATTTTGTTGTCCACCTGTATCGTGACATTTGGTGAGATGAAGTGAATGGGTTGCGTGACAGACTGTGAATGCCAGCTCGTCCTTGGAGACTATTCACCCAGATGAATGCAGCCAGGGAGAAGGCCAAGAGATACCATCCATAGCACATTTCTCTGAATAGCCAGATCTGATAAGCCAGAACAAAAAATAGCACTTCAAAAAAACAGATTGTTCCCCATAGAAAGTCTGACCTTTAATATTGGAAACCATTTTCATTCCTGGCATAAACATCTCTCCCGAAAACAAACTATGAATGCGCTATTTCTGCAAGCCTTGGGGTATTAATATTTCAGTGGCAAAGAGGCGGAGTCCCATCTCTCATACCCAGACTGGTCTTGTTTCAATTCATCAGCAGCAACTCCATTCGTAGATAAAGTCAAAGGCCTGGTTGTGTGTGAATTCTGTCTGTCCTATAAAGTCCACTTGGCTCTCGCCCTTTGACCCCCTAGTGTGTAACGTTTGGTTATCAAACCATATTATAACCCCAAAATACCATTTGCCTCATGTTAGATGGGTTCACCTCAGCATTTTTTAAATAAATGTTTCTGAATTTTTCATTGAAGAGTTTTCAAAACTTTTGAAATCAGGTTTTAACCCCAACCCTGTTCCTGGAGAGCTACCCTCCTGTAGGTTTTAACCCAAACCCTGTTCCTGGAGAGATACCCTCCTGTAGGTTTTAACCCAAACCCTGTTCCTGGAGAGATACCCTCCTGTAGGTTTTCACTCCAACCCTGTTCCTGGAGAGCTACCCTCCTGTAGGTTTTCACTCCAACCCTGTTCCTGGAGAGATACCGTCCTGTAGGTTTTCACTCCAACCCTGTTCCTGGAGAGATACCCTCCTGTAGGTTTTCACTCCAACCCTGTTCCTGGAGAGATACCGTCCTGTAGGTTTTCATTCCAACCCTGTTCCTGGAGAGCTACCCTCCTGTAGGTTTTCACTCCAACCCTGTTCCTGGAGAGATACCGTCCTGTAGGTTTTCACTCCAACCCTGTTCCTGGAGAGATACCCTCCTGTAGGTTTTCACTCCAACCCTGTTCCTGGAGAGCTACCCTCCTGTAGGTTTTCACTCCAACCCTGTTCCTGGAGAGCTACCCTCCTGTAGGTTTTCACTCCAACCCTGTTCCTGGAGAGATACCCTCCTGTAGGATTTCACTCCAACCCTGTTCCTGGAGAGATACCCTCCTGTAGGTTTTCACTCCAACCCTGTTCCTGGAGAGCTACCCTCCTGTAGGTTTTAACCCAAACCCTGTTCCTGGAGAGATACCCTCCTGTAGGTTTTAACCCTGTTCCTGGAGAGCCACCCTCCTGTAGGTTTTCACTCCAACCCTGTTCCTGGAGAGATACCCTCCTGTAGGTTTTAACCCAAACCCTGTTCCTGGAGAGATACCCTCCTGTAGGTTTTAACCCTGTTCCTGGAGAGCCACCCTCCTGTAGGTTTTAACCCAAACCCTGTTCCTGGAGAGCTACCCTCCTGTAGGTTTTCACTCCAACCCTGTTCCTGGAGAGATACCCTCCTGTAGGATTTCACTCCAACCCTGTTCCTGGAGAGATACCCTCCTGTAGGTTTTCACTCCAACCCTGTTCCTGGAGAGCTACCCTCCTGTAGGTTTTAAACCAAACCCTGTTCCTGGAGAGATACCCTCCTGTAGGTTTTAACCCTGTTCCTGGAGAGCCACCCTCCTGTAGGTTTTCACTCCAACCCTGTTCCTGGAGAGATACCCTCCTGTAGGTTTTAACCCAAACCCTGTTCCTGGAGAGATACCCTCCTGTAGGTTTTAACCCTGTTCCTGGAGAGCCACCCTCCTGTAGGTTTTAACCCAAACCCTGTTCCTGGAGAGCTACCCTCCTGTAGGTTTTAACCCTGTTCCTGGAGAGCCACCCTCCTGTAGGTTTTCACTCCAACCCTGTTCCTGGAGAGATACCCTCCTCTAGGTTTTCACTCCAACCCTGTTCCTGGAGAGCTACCCTCCTGTAGGTTTTCACTCCAACCCTGTTCCTGGAGAGATACCCTCCTGTAGGTTTTAACCCAAACCCTGTTCCTGGAGAGCTACCCTCCTGTAGGTTTTCACTCCAACCCTGTTCCTGGAGAGCTACCCTCCTGTAGGTTTTCACTCCAACCCTGTTCTTGGAGAGATACCCTCCTGTAGGTTTTCACTCCAACCCTGTTCCTGGAGAGATACCCTCCTGTAGGTTTTCACTCCAACCCTGTTCCTGGAGAGCTACCCTCCTGTAGGTTTTCACTCCAACCCTGTTCCTGGAGAGCTACCCTCCTGTAGGTTTTCACTCCAACCCTGTTCCTGGAGAGATACCCTCCTGTAGGTTTTCACTCTAACCCTGTTCCTGGAGAGATACCCTCCTGTAGGTTTTCACTCCAACCCTGTTCCTGGAGAGCTACCCTCCTGTAGGTTTTCACTCCAACCCTGTTCCTGGAGAGATACCCTCCTGTAGGTTTTCACTCCAACGCCAGTTGTAACTAACCTGATTCAGCTCATGAACCAGCTAATTATTAGAATCAGGTGAGCTAGATGAGGGTTGGAGTGAAAACCTACAGGACGGTAGATCTCCAGGAACAGGGTTGGAGTGAAAACCTACAGGACGCTAGCTTTCCAGGAACAGGGTTGGAGTGAAAACCTACAGGACGCTAGCTTTCCAGGAACAGGGTTGGAGTGAAAACCTACAGGACGGTAGATCTCCAGGAACAGGATTGGAGTGAAAACCTACAGGACGGTAGATCTCCAGGAACAGGATTGGAGTGAAAACCTACAGGACGGTAGATCTCCAGGAACAGGATTGGAGTGAAAACCTACAGGACGGTAGATCTCCAGGAACAGGATTGGAGTGAAAACCTACAGGATGGTAGATCTCCAGGAACAGGATTGGAGTGAAAACCTACAGGACGGTAGATCTCCAGGAACAGGGTTGGAGTGAAAACCTACAGGACGGTAGATCTCCAGGAACAGGGTTGGAGTGGAAACCTACAGGACGGTAGATCTCCAGGAACAGGATTGGAGAGCCCTGCTCTATGGTATCTCCATTGCCCCTCAGTCTATCTTTTAGTTCCACTACCCACCTTCTCCCTCCATCCCACCATCTCTCTCTCCTGCTCACCCAGGCTCTCAGTGTCTAATGGAGATGGCAGAATGTATCAGAGAGATACAGGCTCAGATAAAGCTGTGATGGGACCTAAATTCTTTATGCGCCGTCCCCTACCAACTCATTCGGAAGGCAAACCAAACAAGCCAAACTGCCGTCTTTAATCAAACGCAGCCCCCTCCCAGCTCCCGGCTCAGATCCAAGGCTACCTCTGCCTCAGACATTATTTCTGTAATTCCTTTTGACGAGTGACACCTTTCTGAGGGATGGGTTGCGGTTATTACCTTAACTCTGTTTTTTAAGCCTCCCCATTCTGTCCAGACGAAGTCAGCAGAGTGACCAAGCTGATTTTGTCATATTGAGTGTGTACTCAAAGTTCCGTCCGTCTGAACATTCCAGATAGATCAAAAGTGATGAATATTCAAGGCAAGGCCCAATACCGGTCTGCGGGAAGAGAAAGCGATGTTGTCATTCTGAGATGCCTCAGAGAGACTATAGACTATAGCTAAAAGTGCCAGGCTCATGCAGAACGACCTTAATATTCTTCCAACATCTCTTCCCTTTCTCACTGAGGCCTCGCTGCAGTGCAATGTAAAAGGGATCAGATAAGATAGATTTCTCAGTGTCATTTCGGATTTCTAAAGAGCCTTTCTAAGGGATGGAGTTCTCCAAATGACAATGGGCCGAGATTGCATCATGCTGCAGCCACCCCACTTTTCGCAAATTGCAAAGCCTAGTGTGCGTTATTGCATGGCTATCTGTTCTTCCCCACAGAAGTCTATAGGATGCAGGTGACTTTGCTTGGGACTGCAGAGTAGCGGTTGAAAGTCTCACGTTGATCCCCTGGTGGCTCCGCAATCCCTTCTAAAACCATTCGCTCAATTGCCTTTGAGCCACAGGGGGGATATTTGACATGAACGGACTTAATCCATATATATTTCGGATCCTGTCCTTGGTTCAAGTCCTCAACTGAGCAGACATATGTCGAGAAACCTTGTGGCAAGATGGAGAATAGCACCACATGTTTAATGTTCTCAGAGAACATTGGAGAGACCAACCCATAAGGATAGGGTTGACACAGGTAAACTGAAGAGGGTATAACTGACACATCCATAGGCCAGAGATTGCCACAGCCATCACATGCAAAGAAACTCAAGAAATATATAGAATTTGATTGTTCTGTGAAGAGAGTTGGGAAAGGTTCCATGTATTTTTTTTATCCCTTCCCAAATCAAATCAGAACTGCCTTTTTATCTCACAGTCATTTATTTCCAGGCACAATGAATAGCTTTCAGGTGATTCAGTGTAGAAGAGAGAATAGAGTGCATCGCAATTGCACCCACAGATAGTGGTTCTGATTTATTGAAGGCAATGAACGTTTTGGCCACACAGAAATGAGACAGATAGTAACACGTTTTTCTCCCTCTCCTAAATATGCATTATTTTCTGTCAAGATCATTTACTATCAGCATCTCTTGCTGAAGACCCTGGCCCTGACCCCACTCTACGATACTGTATAATACCATGCTGCTGAAGACTGTATCTGTGACCCCACTCTACTATACTGTATAATACCATGCTGCTGAAGACCCTGGCCGTGACCCCACTCTACGATACTGTATCAACACCACTAAGGAAGGGGCACCACCATGCAAGCGGTACTATGAAGACCAAGGAGCTCTCCAAACAGGTCAGGGACAAAGTTGTATTATAGATCAGGGTTGGGTTATAAAAAAATATCAGAAACTTTGAACATCCCACGGAGCACCATTAAATCCATTATAAAAACATGGAAAGAATATGGCACCACACCAAACCTGCCAAGAGAGGGCCGCCCACCAAAACTCACGGACCAGGCAAGGAGGGCATTAATCAGAGAGGCAACAAAGAGGCCGAAGATAACCCTGAAGGAGCTGTAGAGCTCAACAGCGGAGATTGGAGTATCTGTCCATAGGACCACTTTAAGCCGTACACTCCACAGAGCTGGGCTTTACGGAAGAGTGTCCAGAAAAAAATAAGCAAACATGTTTGGTGTTTGCCAAAAGGCATGTGGGAGACTCCCCAAACATATGGAAGACGTTACTCTGGTCAGATGAGACAAAAATTGAGCTTTTTGGCCATCAAGGAAAACGCTGTAGCAAACCCAACACCTCTCATTACCCCGAGAACACCATCCCCATAGTGAAGCATATGGTGGCAGCATCATGCTGTGAGGATGTTTTTCATCGGCAGGGACTGGGAAACTCGTCAGAATTGAAGGAATGATAAGGGGCTCTAATTACAGGGAAATTCTTGAGGGAAACCTGTTTCAGTCTTCCAGAGATTTGAGACTGGGACAGAGGTTCACCTTCCAGCAGGACAATAACCCTAAGCATAGTGCTAATGCAACACTCGAGTGGTTTAATGGGAAACATTTAAATGTCTTGGAATGGCCTAGTCAAAGCCCAGACCTCAATCCAATTTAGAATCTGTGGTATGAGTTAAAGATTGCTGTACACAAGCGGAACCCATCCAACTTGAAAAGCTGGAGCAGTTTTGCCATGAAGAATGGGCAAAAATCCCAGTGGCTAGATGTGCCAAGCTTATAGAGACATACCCTAAGAGACTTGCAGCTGTAATTGCTGCAGAAGGTGGCTCTACAAAGTATTGACTGGGGGGGGGGGGGGGGGGGGGGGGGTGAATAGTTATGCACGCACAAGTTTTCAATTATTGTTGTCTTATTTCTTGTTTGTTTCACAATAAAAAATATTTTGAATCTTCAAAGTGGTAGGCATGTTGTGTAAATCAAATGATTCAACCCCCCAACAAAATCTATTTTAATTCCAGGTTGTAAGGCAACAAAATAGGAATTGGGGTGAATACTTTCGCAAGCCACTTTATATATATATATATATATATATATATATATATATATATATATATATATATATATATATATATATATATATGTATAAATATATATATACAGTGGGGCAAAAAAGTATTTAGTCAGCCACCAATTGTGCAAGTTCTCCCACTTAAAAAGATGAGAGAGGCCTGTAATTTTCATCATAGGTACACTTCAACTATGACAGACAAAATGAGAAAAAAAATCCAGAAAATCACATTGTAGGATTTTTTATGAATTTATTTGCAAATTATGGTGGAAAATAAGTATTTGGTCACCTACAAACAAGCAAGATTTCTGGCTCTCACAGACCTGTAACTTCTTCTTTAAGAGGCTCCTCTGTCCTCCACTCGTTACCTGTATTAATGGCACCTGTTTGAACTTGTTATCAGTATAAAAGACACCTGTCCACAACCTCAAACAGTCACACTCCAAACTCCACTATGGCCAAGACCAAAGAGCTGTCAAAGGACACCAGAAACAAAATTGTAGACCTGCACCAGGCTGGGAAGACTGAATCTGCAATAGGTAAGCAGCTTGGTTTGAAGAAATCAACTGTGGGAGCAATTATTAGGAAATGGAAGACATACAAGACCACTGATAATCTCCCTCGATCTGGGGCCCCACGCAAGATCTCACCCCGTGGGGTCAAAATGATCACAAGAACGGTGAGAAAAAATCCCAGAACCACACAGGGGGACCTAGTGAATGACCTGCAGAGAGCTGGGACCAAAGTAACAAAGCCTACCATCAGTAACACACTACGCCGCCAGGGACTCAAATCCTGCAGTGCCAGACGTGTCCCCCTGCTTAAGCCAGTACAAGTCCAGGCCCGTCTGAAGTTTGCTAGAGAGCATTTGGATGATCCAGAAGAAGATTGGGAGAATGTCATATGGTCAGATGAAACCAAAATAGAACTTTTTGGTAAAAGCTCAACTCGTCGTGTTTGGAGGACAAAGAATGCTGAGTTGCATCCAAAGAACACCATACCTACTGTGAAGCATGGGGGTGGAAACATCATGCTTTGGGGCTGTTTTTCTGCAAAGGGACCAGGCCGACTGATCCGTGTAAAGGAAAGAATGAATGGGGCCATGTATCGTGAGATTTTGAGTGTAAACCTCCTTCCATCAGCAAGGGCATTGAAGATGAAACGTGGCTGGGTCTTTCAGCATGACAATGATCCCAAACATACGAAGGAGTGGCTTCGTAAGAAGCATTTCAAGGTCCTGGAGTGGCCTAGCCAGTCTCCAGATCTCAACCCCATAGAAAATATTGGGAGGGAGTTGAAAGTCCGTGTTGCCCAGCAACAGCCCCAAAACATCACTGCTCTAGAGGAGATCTGCATGGAGGAATGGGCCAAAATACCAGCAACAGTGTGTGAAAACCTTGTGAAGACTTACAGAAAACATTTGACCTCTGTCATTGCCAACAAAGGGTATATAACAAAGTATTGAGATAAACTTTTGTTATTGACCAAATACTTATTTTCCACCATAATTTGCAAATAAATTCATTAAAAATCCTACAATGTGATTTTCTGGATATTTTTTTCTCATTTTGTCTGTCATAGTTGAAGTGTACCTATGATGAAAATTACAGGCCTCTCTCATCTTTTTAAGTGGGAGAACTTGCACAATTGGTGGCTGACTAAATACTTTTTTGCCCCACTGTATATATATAATAGAATGTGCTGCCAACCTAAAACAGACACAATAATTATTATTATTAAATTGATAATACCTATCACATAATGCCTCCTTCATACATGCACCTTTCATTTTGTCATTTCATTTCTCCTTCATATTCTACTTACTTTTTTGTCTAACTCATTCCCTCATTCTGTTTTCCTCTCACTTTTTACCTTCCTCTCTCTCTTTACCTCCCTCTCTCTCTCTCTTTACCTCCCTCTCTCTTTACCTCCCTAATTCTGTTTCCCTCTCTCTCTATTTTTTACCTCCCTCTCTCTTTACCTCCCTCTTTCTCTTTACCTCCCTCTCTCTCTACCTCCCTCTCTCTCTCTCTACATCCCTCTCTCTCTTTACCTCCCTCTCTCTTTACCTCCCTCTCTCTCTCTACCTTCCTCTTTCTCTTTAACTCCCTCACTCTACCTCTCTCTTTCTTTACCTCCCTATTTCTTTACCTCCCTCTCTCTCTACCTCCCTCTCTCCTTACCTCCCTCTCTCTTTACCTCTCTCTTTACTTTCCTCTCTTTACCTCCCTCTCTCTCTTTACCTCCCTCTCTCTCTTTACGTCCCTCTCTCTTCACCTCCCTCTCTTTCTTTACCTCCCTCTCACTTTACCTCCCTCTCTCTCTCTACCTTCCTCTTTCTCTTTACCTCCCTCTCTCTCTCTACCTTCCTCTTTCTCTTTACGTCCCTCACTCTACATCTCTCTCTCTTTACGTCCCTCTCTCTTTACCTCCCTTTCTCTTTACCTCTCTCTTCACTTTGCTCTAACTCCCCCTCTCTCTTTACTTTCCTCTCTTTACCTCGCTATCTCTCTTTACCTCTCTCTTTACCTCTCTCTTTACTTTCCTCTCTTTATCTCTCTCTCTCTCTTTACCTCCCTCTCTCTCTTTACGTCCCTCTCTCTTTACCTCCATCTCTCTTTACCTCCCTCTCTCTTTACCTCTCTCTCTACATCCCTCCCTCTCTTTACCTCTCTCTCTTTACCTCCCTCTCTCTCTCTCTTTACCTCTCTCTTTACTTCTCTCTCTTGACCTCCCTCTCTCTCTTTACCTCCCTCTCTCTTTACCTCCCTCTCTCTTTACCTCCCTCTCTCTCTTTACCTCCCTCTCTCCTGACCTCACTCTCTCTCTTTACCTCCCTCTCTCTTTACCTCTCTCTTTACTTCTCTCTCTTGACCTCCCTCTCTCTTTCAGCTCTGATATTGATATTCTGTGCACCATGGAGCTGGAAAGGGTGAATATTGAAAGTGTAAAAACGTTGTTAATTGTAAGGCAGCCTCTCTCTCCGTGCGGATTGATCCCGCTGTACACTAAAAGGATTATGGGTCTCGTAGGTGCCACATGTGCGGCGTCTTGTCACCCACCATTACTTTTCTTTGCTCTGAGTAAAGTGTTGAGGTGTCCAATATTTTTCCTCTCTAATGACAATTTTTTTTGTGTTGAGGGAGTGTTAAATTGTCCGTCCCATTTTTGTGACCTTAATGTTTACATGTTCAGGTTCATGTCCATTTGCATTAGATCCTATCAATGTCATTGTGTTTCAAAGGTCATCATGGTCCCCTCTTGTCATTTGGAGTAACTGCAGCCTTATTTGAGTTGAAAATATCACATTCACTAGTCCATTGTATTTTTGGCCATTTAAAGAAGAGGTATTCAGGACATGTCTTTGTAAATGTGGATGCTGGTGTGTAGAGACGGCATCTTGTTCATCTTGAGGGAGAACCAAGTGCTAAGTGGTACTATGTATGTGCTTTGTATTTGTGTTGTCTCCCTGCTTTTATCTCCAACTCCTCTGCCTACAGCCAAATCCCCTCTTCATGTCATAGAATGTTTTGTTACCCAACTGCCTTGTACTGTCAACTGCTGCATGTAGCGTTCAAATATCCAAGCAGCTCAGTTTCACTCATACCTCTCCTGTCTCCCTCTCCTTGTTTTACAGATCGAAATGTTAGAGCACAAATACGGCGGCCACCTCATCTCCCGCCGCGCTGCCACCAAGATCCAGACCGCCTTCCGCCAGTACCAGCTCAGCAAGAACTTCGAGAAGATACGCAACTCCCTGCTGGAGAGTCGCCTGCCGCGGCGCATCTCCATGCGCAAGGTGCGCGTGCAGAACGCTGAGGGCTTCTCCGCCGAGCGGGCGCTGGCCGAAGGCTGCAGTCTGGCGGGTATCCCCCTGGTGCGCTCGCCATCACTGCCCGCCACAGTGGGCGGCACCCTGACCGACCTGGAGGACTCATTCACAGAGCAGGTGCAGTCGCTGGCAAAGTCCATCGACGACGCACTCAGCAACTGGAGCCTGAAGACCATGTGCTCCCTACAGGAAGGAGGGGCCTACCAGTTCAGTGCCGAGTCCTTCAGTGCGGCTGGGGGAGGAGGGGAAGTGGGAGGAGGAGGGTTGGACCAGGCTTTTCTCCAGAGCATGTCAGGTGGGGAGAATACAGGCGACCTGCCCCGCAGCGCCAGCAAGCTGCTGATGGCATTCCGCGACGTGACCGTTCAGATCGACAATCAGAACTTCCGCATGTCCTCCTCCGTCATGGAGTCATCGGCCTCTGTCTCCATGGGCAACTGCGTCCAGCAGCAGCAGGGAGGCGCAGCCACCACCCCCACCATGCCCACCGCTCCTCCGCCACCACCCCCTAAAATACACTCCCCTCCCCCTGAAGAGGTCCCTGCCGAACCCACAGACCCTCCTGTCCCTCCCTACGAGCCCCCTCCGCCCCCAGAACCAGTGGTAGAAGGAGAGGGGCAGGACGCCGACTTCCCTGCGCCCCCGCCCAGTGAAGAGGAGCTAGAAGAGGAGGAGGGCCAGCAACCCCCCTTGACCCCCCTGGACAAACTAGCCAACCCCCAGACCCCGGAGGTGGTTGTCCAGCCCGTCCAGCCACTTCAACCTCAGGATGGTGCACCCTCGGTGGGATCCCCATCCACCGAGGCCCTGGAGGCCAAACGGAGCGGCTCGGAGACGGCTGAAACCAGTTCTGAGCAGATAAGCAGCAGCAACAGCACTTCCACGGAGGCGCGCTCGGCATCGGAGGCCTCATCCAAGGAGGCCCTGCAGGCCATGATCCTCAGCCTGCCGCGCTACCACTGCGAGAACCCGGCCAGCTGCAAGTCGCCCACACTCTCCACCGACGTCATGCGCAAGCGCCTCTACCGCATCGGCCTCAACCTTTTCAATGTGTGAGTACCCAACTATTCCCTCCTCACCCAGACTGGGTTTGTGAAAGAAATATCGTGGACATTAGGTGATGATGCTATTGCTAACATCTAGCCAGTGATCAGCGAATGGGAGTGAACTGACAAAAATGAATCCATGGACAAACAATGCTCTTCATGACACACACACACACGCATAAGGGTGGGGGTTTACAGTCATGGATCTCACCATGAGACAGCACTTTATTACAAGCAGGCTTAAAAAAAATATGAGAAAAGAAAGACCTCTTCAGTTCTCCCAATTTAACAAAGGGAAGTATCTTCTGTACGTTTCTCAATGATTTTCACTGCTCTCAGCTTGCATCTCTCTCTTTCTCTCTGCCTCTCTCTCTTTCTGACTATACATATCATTCTCTATTTACATCTCTCACACTAAACATATCTTTCTCTATTTACACCATCTCTCTCTCTCCGCCCTTTTCCTCCCCCTCTCTCTCCCTCCCTGCAGCTGTGGTTATCCGCCTCTGTTCTGCAGAGCGCCTGTCACCTTCTGTTTGTCTTTGCGCCCAGAAATAGCTTCTCTCTTTTATCTGCGGCTGGCTCCTCTCCCCTTATATGGTCCGTATCCACATAACCCGAGATAAGCCTGGAGAGGGAGAAACTGTATACCATGATCCCCAGATTAGAATACCACAGATGTAGTCATTAAAGGACGTCTCTATATTGTCCTCTAATAGTTGGTTTAAGCACGGAGCATCTGTGAACCTCCCAGAACGAGAGGGCGAGAGAGTGTGAGGGAGAAGGGGGTGGGGAGAGGGGGATAAGGAGATTGGGAGAGAGCTGCAGAAACGGCCTCCACGTAAAAGCTCACATGCTGCAGCATCATCACAGCAGACACACACAGCTTCTCACTACTGACATGGGACTACTGCACCCATAGCATTATCAGCTAGCTAGAGAGCTCTTGTTGCTTATGGTTAGTTGACACTTTACCACAATATAAGTTGGAGAGGGAAACGTTGAATTGCTTGTGCAGTGTTAGCTGGTTTCTGACCTGAGATGTCCTTCCATTCGTTCTGGACAGACAGACACACACACACACACACACACACACACACACGCACACACGCACACACTCACACACGCACACACACACACACACACACACACACACACACACACACACACACACACACACACACACACACACACACACACACAATTATATACACACACACAAATACACTGCATTCGGAAAGTATTCAGACCCATTTTTTCCCACATTTTGTTATGTTACAACCTTATTCAAAAATGGATTTAATACATTTTTGTTCCTCATCAATCTACACTCAATAACCCATTATGACAAAGCGAAAATTTTGGACATTCAGACCCTTTGCTATGAGACTCGAAATTGAGCTCAGTTGCATCCTGTTTCCATAGATCATCCTTGAGATGTTTCTACAACTTGATTGGAGTCCACCTGTGGTAAATTATATTTATTGGACATGATTTGGAAAGGCACACACCTGTCTATATAAGGTCCCACAGTTGACAGTGCACGTCAAAGCAAAAACCAAGCCATGTCGAAGGAATTGTTTGTCGAGCTCCGAGACAGGATCGTTTCGAGGCACAGATCTGAAAGGGTACCAAAACATTTCTGCAGCCTTGACGGTCCCCAAGAACACAGTGGCCTCCATCATTCTAAAATTTAAGAAGTTTGGAACCGCCTGCTTGTCCAAACTGAGCAATTGGGGGAGAAGGACCTTGGTCAGGGAGGTGGCCAAGAACCAAGTGGTCACTCTGACAGAGCTCTAGAGATCCTCTGTGGAGCTGGGAGAACCTTCCAGAAGGACAAAAATCCTTGCAGCACTCCACCAATCAGGCCTTTATGGTAGAGTGGCCAGACAGAAGCCACTCCTCAGTAAAAGGCACATGACAGCCTGCTTGGAGTTCGCCAAAAGGCACCTAAAGAACTCTCAGACCTTGAGAAACAAGATTCTCTGGTCAGATGAAACCAAGATTAAACTCTTTGGTTGAATGCCAAGCGCCATGTCTGGAGGAAACCTGGCACGGAGGAAACCTGGCACCATCCCTACGGTGAAGCATGGTGGTGGCAGCATCATGCTGTGGGGATGTTTTTCAGCGGCAGGGACTTGGAGACTAGTCAGGATTGAAGCAAAGATGAAAGGAGCAAAGTACAGAGAGATCCTTGATGAAAACCTGCTCCTGACTGCTCAGGACCTCAGACTGGGTCGAAGGTTTCAACAGGACAACAACCCTAAGCACACAGCCAAGACAACGCAGGAGTGGCTTTCGGACAAGTCTCTGAATGTCCTTGAGTGACCCAGCCAGATCCTGGACTTGAACCCAATCGAACATCTCTGGAGAGACCTGAAAATAGCTCTGCAGCGACGCTCCCCATCCAACCTGACAGAGCTTGAGGGGATCTGCAGAGAAGAATGGGAGAAACTCCCCAAATACAGGTGTCAAATCAAATGTTATTAGTCACATACGCCGAATACAACAGGTGTAGACCTTACAGTGAAATGCTTACTTACGAGCCCCTAACCAACAATGCCATTTAAAAAAGTACGGATAAGAATAAGAAATAAAAGTATCAAGTAATTAAAGAGCAGCAGTAAAATAACAATAGCGAGACTATATACAGGGGGGGTTCCGGTACAGAGTCAATGTGTGGGGGCACTGGTTAGATGAGGTAATATGTACATGTATGTAGAGTTATTAAGTGACTGCATAGATGATAACAACAGAAAGTAGCAGCGGTGTGTAAAAAAAAAAGGGGGGGGGGGGCAATGAAAATAGTCTGGATAGCCATTTGATTAGATGTTCAGGAGTCTTATGGCTTGGGGATAGAAGCTGTTTAGAAGCATGCCAAGCTTGTAGCGTCATAACCAAGTAGACTCAAGGCTGTAATCGCTGCCAAAGGTGCTTCAACAAAGTACTGAGTAAAGGGTCTGAATACATATGTAAATGTAATATTTCATTTTTTTTTATCTTAGCAAAATTGCTAAAAAAACTGTTTTTGCTTTGTCATTATGGGGTATTGTGTGTCGATTGATGAGGAAAAAAAACAATTGAATACATTTTAGAATAAGGTAACGTAACAAAATGTGGAATAAGTCAAGGGGTCTGAATACTTCCCAAATGCACTGTACCCACACACACACCCACACCCACACAAATACACACACACACACACACACACACACACACACACACACACACACACACACACACACCACACACACACCACACACACACACACACACACACACACACACACACACACACACACACACACACACACAAATACACACACGTGCAAATATACATACACACACACACACACACACTAAGTGCGGGTGTCTTTGTAAAAAACCCACGTGAGATCAGAAGGCTTTAATGGGGCTCTCCGGACAGACTAAAAGAGCTGGACCAGCACTTTCTCTGCTGCTTGAGAAGGAGGGAACAGGATGAAGAGGTGTCTAGGGCTCCTCTCATTTACACTCCCAGAGAGAGGGACAAAGCACGAGAGAGGGAATGAGAGGCGGACAAAGCACGAGAGAGTGAATGAGAGAGGGACAAAGCACGAGAGAGTGAATGAGAGAGGGACAAAGCACGAGAGAGAGAATGAGAGAGGGAGAAAGAACGAGAGAGCGAATGAGAGAGGGAGAAAGAACGAGAGAGAGAATGAGAGGGGGAGAAAGAACGAGAGAGAGAATGAGAGAGGGAGAAAGAACGAGAGAGAGAATGAGAGAGGGAGAAAGAACGAGAGAGAGAATGAGAGGGGGAGAGAGAATGAGAGGGGGAGAAAGAACGAGAGAGAGAATGAGAGGGGGAGAAAGAACGAGAGAGAGAATGAGAGATTACAGAATGTGGGATAGAATGAAAAGAGTGAAATTAAAATGTGAACTAATGATAGAATGAGAATGACAGAGGAAAGAATGAAACAACTTATATGGAAGGAGTGGGATAAAAAGAGAGGGGGAGAGAAAGAGGCACATTTTCAAATAATCTTTCGTAGATTTACATCCTCTCGCCTCTCCTTCTCAAAACGCATAGGAAAGACTAAATGAGATAAATCCAGAGAGAGAGAGCGAGAGAGATAGAGAGGCGAGAGAGATAGAGAGGCGAGAGAGATAGAGAGAGAGGCGAGAGAGATAGAGAGATAGAGAGAGAACAGTATTTGCAAGGTTGTTCTGAGTTTACTCATCTGAAACTATTCCCAGCTCCTTGTTTATAATTCATGTTATTTAGATGAAAATTCTGATGGATGTTTAAAGCGATTTCAGTTCCATAGATCGTATGAAAATCCTATATTCCCCCAACTGATGTCTTTTAAAGGTATACGGGTAACACAAAGATGATCCTAGGCATACATTTAAAGCACATTAATTCATGAAATATATGCATGCACCCAACTATACTAATCTAACATACATTTTGTGATTACTCATAAAATAGCCTTTTCTGTATTTTGCACCTCCTACCGTTATTATATAATACTGAATACAAATAGATTACAGAAGATAAGCATGCTTGGCAACTGTGACCAAACATCTCCCTTTTGAATCCGTGTTCAAATCCTCCTTCAAGAATAATTCAGTCATATGCTGACGAGATCTCTGGTATCAAAGCTGTGTTAACACAAATCGAGTGTGAATTATCATGCATTTAATATATGATAATATTGAAGTTCTTGCAGGATATTTCCATATAACACTATCTCTGCATTGCCCATCTACATGAGACTCAAGTCATTAGCAAGTTTGAGATTCCCAGTTACTACCGGTGTTATAGGGTAGTGTGCAGAAGAATTCAGGATCTTTGGCAGAGTAAAAGAACCCCCTCCTGTTATATGCTTTTAATTCAGTAGCACTGAACACTTCCCTCTGCATTCAACTCAGCAACCATACCCACTCCTCAGCTCAGCCTCACCTCCCATGCAGCAGAAGAGACATTTTCCATTTCAATTCTGCTGCTGTTACCTTTTGACTGCTCAGTTCGTTTTAGAATTCAATTGCCGTTCTGCCATTCACTCTGCCTAGTGAAAAGTGACTAAGTCAAGCCCAGATAAGGACTCCCAAGACAAGTGTCAGACAGATGCATGATGGGTACAAGGCAGGGGGCGGCTGGAGGGGGGGAGCAGTGGGGGGGGGAGCAAACGGCACACCTGGAAATATCTCTGAAAGGAGAAGACTCCTTGACACGAAATTAACCTCCTACCATGGGAGTATCCTCAAGGGCCCGGGCTACCCCTCTTTGAAGATAATGGTTCGGGCTATTCTCCATCTGTAGATATTAAGAGTGAAAAAGGCCACTGACTGCCTAGATGGAACCAATCAGTCGGAGTACAAAAGGGGTGGATCCTAAGAATAATGGCAACCGTCCAAGGCCCGAATTCCTCATTAGCAATTCCGCTGCAAGTGGAGGATGTAATTAAAAGTTCCAGGCCACTGAGGGAATTCGGGCCATGGAAAATGTCCTGAAAAGTTTTGAGAACATTGGGTTGAAGCAGCATATTTCCCCCCTCCCTCACTTGCTAGTGCGATTCTTTCCCACATCCAAAATATCAGAAGTATCCAACATACTGGATGTTCCTAACTCCTAACTCTTAATGAATGTTCGTTGGGCTGAAAGTAATCGTGCAGTGTGGTGGAATGAGTGGCAGACGAGGGGTCCTCGGAGCTGAGTGCTGAGTCACCGGGGACTCCAGGTGCATATGCCTGCTCAAAAATGCCCTATCATCACAGTGTCTGACAGAGCTCAGCTAACACTCTTTCTCAAAAAAGTATTTCTCAAAATTCCAGGAACTTTCAATAAACTCCCTAGTTTTTCCGAAAGCATGGTTGGAGGATCCCGCAACCAGGAAGGAATAAGCAGGAAATTCAGAATCCTCCAACCAATATTTCTGGAAAACCAGGGAATTTATCCTTAGTTATCAAATCAAGTGAAATCTAATTGCATTAGTCACATGCGCCGAATACAACATGTGTAGACCTTACAGTGAAATATTTACTTACGAGCCCCTAACCAGCAGTGCAGTTTCTAAAAAATACGGATAAGTTGTCATTTTTATGTCATCCCTTTTTATTTTGTCCTTATCTCACTCTCCCCTCAAATGCAGAGGTATGGTTTGTTGAGCTAATTCAGCTAACCTGGCTAGTAGTATCTCGTGTATTATGCTAAGGAAAGCTAATTTGGCTAACCTGGTTAATATCCTGTTCATATACACTATGGTAGGAAGATCTAACCTGGCTAATATCCTGTTCATATACACTATGGTAGGAAGATCTGATATGCTTAATATCCTGTTCATATACACTATGGTAGGAAGAGGTAATATGGTTAATATCCTGTTCATATACACTATGGTAGGGAGATCTAACCTGGTTAATATCCTGTTCATATACACTATGGTAGGGAGATCTAACCTGGTTAATATCCTGTTCATATACACTATGGTAGGAAGATCTAACCTGGCTAATATCCTGTTCATATACACTATGGTAGGAAGATCTAACCTGGCTAATATCCTGTTCATATACACTATGGTAGGAAGATCTGATATGCTTAATATCCTGTTCATATACATTATGGTAGGAAGAGGTAATATGGTTAATATCCTGTTCATATACACTATGGTAGGGAGATCTAACCTGGTTAATATCCTGTTCATATACACTATGGTAGGAAGAGGTAATATGGTTAATATCCTGTTCATATACACTATGGTAGGAAGATCTAACCTGGTTAATATCCTGTTCATATTTACACTATGGTAGGAAGAGGTAATATGGTTAATATCCTGTTCATATTTACACTATGGTAGGAAGAGGTAATATGGTTAATATCCTGTTCATATACACTATGGTAGGAAGATCTAACCTGGCTAATATCCTGTTCATATACACTATGGTAGGAAGATCTAACCTGGTTAATATCCTGTTCATATACACTATGGTAGGAAGATCTAACCTGGTTAATATCCTGTTCATATACACTATGGTAGGAAGAGGTAATATGGTTAATATCCTGTTCATATACACTATGGTAGGAAGAGGTAATATGGTTAATATCCTGTTCATATACACTATGGTAGGAAGAGGTAATATGGTTAATATCCTGTTCATATACACTATGCTAGGAAGATCTGATATGCTTAATATCCTGTTTATATTTACACTATGGTAGGAAGATCTAACCTGGCTAATGTCCTGTTTATATTTACACTATGGTAGGAAGATCTAACCTGGTTAATATCCTGTTCATATACACTATGGTAGGAAGAGGTAATATGGTTAATATCCTGTTCATTTACACTATGGTAGGAAGATCTAACCTGGTTAATATCCTGTTCATATACACTATGGTAGGAAGAGGTAATATGGTTAATATCCTGTTCATATACACTATGGTAGGAAGATCTAACCTGGTTAATATCCTGTTCATATACACTATGGTAGGAAGAGGTAATATGGTTAATATCCTGTTCATATACACTATGGTAGGAAGATCTAACCTGGTTAATATCCTGTTCATTTACACTATGGTAGGAAGAGGTAATATGGTTAATATCCTGTTCATATACACTATGGTAGGAAGATCTAACCTGGTTAATATCCTGTTCATATACACTATGGTAGGAAGATCTAACCTGGTTAATATCCTGTTCATATACACTATGGTAGGAAGAGGTAATATGGTTAATATCCTGTTCATATACACTATGGTAGGAAGATCTAACCTGGTTAATATCCTGTTCATATACACTATGGTAGGAAGATCTAACCTGGTTAATATCCTGTTCATATACACTATGGTAGGAAGATCTAACCTGGTTAATATCCTGTTCATTTACACTATGGTAGGAAGAGGTAATATGGTTAATATCCTGTTCATTTACACTATGGTAGGAAGAGGTAATATGGTTAATATCCTGTTCATATACACTATGGTAGGAAGAGCTGATATGCTTAATATCCTGTTCATATACACTATGGTAGGAAGATCTGATATGCTTAATATCCTGTTTATATTTACACTATGGTAGGAAGATCTAACCTGGCTAATGTCCTGTTTATATTTACACTATGGTAGGAAGATCTAACCTGGTTAATATCCTGTTCATATTTACACTATGGTAGGAAGAGGTAATATGGTTAATATCCTGTTCATATACACTATGGTAGGAAGATCTAACCTGGCTAATATCCTGTTCATATACACTATGGTAGGAAGAGGTAATATGGTTAATATCATGTTTATATTTACACTATGGTAGGAAGAGGTAATATGGTTAATATCCTGTTCATATACACTATGGTAGGAAGAGGTAATATGGTTAATATCCTGTTCATTTACACTATGGTAGGAAGATCTGATATGCTTAATATCCTGTTCATATTTACACTATGGTAGGAAGAGGTAATATGGTTAATATCCTGTTCATATACACTATGGTAGGAAGATCTAACCTGGCTAATATCCTGTTCATATACACTATGGTAGGAAGAGCTGATATGCTTAATATCCTGTTCATATACACTATGGTAGGAATATCTAACCTGGTTAATATCCTGTTTATATTTACACTATGGTAGGAAGATCTAACCTGGTTAATATCCTGTTTATATTTACACTATGGTAGGAAGATCTAACCTGGTTAATGTCCTGTTTATATTTACACTATGGTAGGAAGATCTAACCTGGTTAATATCCTGTTCATATTTACACAATGGTAGGAAGAGGTAATATGGTTAATATCCTGTTCATATTTACACTATGGTAGGAAGAGCTGATATGGTTAATATCCTGTTCATATACACTATGGTAGGAAGATCTGATATGGTTAATATCCTGTTCATATACACTATGGTAGGAAGATCTGATATGGTTAATATCCTGTTCATATACACTATGGTAGGAAGATCTAACCTGGTTAATATCCTGTTTATATACACTATGGTAGGAAGATCTAACCTGGTTAATATCCTGTTCATATACACTATGGTAGGAAGAGGTAATATGGTTAATATCCTGTTCATATACACTATGGTAGGAAGAGGTAATATGGTTAATATCCTGTTCATATACACTATGGTAGGAAGATCTAACCTGGTTAATATCCTGTTCATATACACTATGGTAGGAAGATCTGATATGGTTAATATCCTGTTCATATACACTATGGTAGGAAGAGGTAATATGGTTAATATCCTGTTCATTTACACTATGGTAGGAAGATCTGATATGGTTAATATCCTGTTCATATACACTATGGTAGGAAGATCTGATATGGTTAATATCCTGTTCATTTACACAATGGTAGGAAGATCTGATATGGTTAATATCCTGTTCATATACACTATGGTAGGAAGAGCTGATATGGTTAATATCCTGTTCATATACACTATGGTAGGAAGATCTGATATGGTTAATATCCTGTTCATATACACTATGGTAGGAAGATCTAACCTGGTTAATATCCTGTTCATATACACTATGGTAGGAAGATCTGATATGGTTAATATCCTGTTCATATACACTATGGTAGGAAGATCTGATATGGTTAATATCCTGTTCATATACACTATGGTAGGAAGATCTAACCTGGTTAATATCCTGTTCATTTACACTATGGTAGGAAGATCTGATATGGTTAATATCCTGTTCATATACACTATGGTAGGAAGAGCTGATATGGTTAATATCCTGTTCATATACACTATGGTAGGAAGAGCTGATATGGTTAATATCCTGTTCATATACACTATGGTAGGAAGAGGTAATATGGTTAATATCCTGTTCATATACACTATGGTAGGAAGAGCTGATATGGTTAATATCCTGTTCATATACACTATGGTAGGAAGATCTAACCTGGTTAATATCCTGTTCATATACACTATGGTAGGAAGAGGTATATGGTTAATATCCTGTTCATATACACTATGGTAGGAAGATCTGATATGGTTAATATCCTGTTCATATACACTATGGTAGGAAGATCTGATATGGTTAATATCCTGTACATATACACTATGGTAGGAAGAGGTATATGGTTAATATCCTGTTCATATACACTAGGGAGCTGTGAATAGAAAGCAGTGGTTTCAGGAATAGATTTGGATTTCAGCGATTTCGTAACCTTTTCATTGTGCGATTGCCAACCGACATTGGTAACAGAGCAAGTATGGGTTTGCGTGTCTACATCTGCCAGCCTCCTACTGCATTTGTCATTTGTTTGTCATGAAAGGCAGCGAATAATCCACACATATGGTAAATAGCTCAAAAAAGTGCTCTTTTATGCCGATTGTGTTTTTGAAAATCAACCATTGTGGCACTTCAAGATTTTTCTCTTTGACTTTGAGGAAAGTTTTCTGGCAGTGACAAATCCAAACCTCATAATGTCCCCGCTCCTCCACCCCCCAACCCTTTCCACTAATGATCACTCTACTTGAAAAATAAAAACCGGATGGCATGCTGACAGGGAGAGAGGGGGATGGAGGGAGAGAGAGAGAGAGAGAGGGAAGGAAGGGGTAGAAAAAAAGAGAGAAAATCAGGTTTATTAGTTCCAGCAGTTTCATATCCTCCCTCTAATTCCTGAGCTGTGCACCTCTTGCATCCTAAGCAGGCCTTGGTGTGCTCTGGGCTAAGACAGCCTCCCCCTGCTCCCTGCACCCCTCCCTCTCCCGCCTCTTTCTGCCTCCCCCATCTAAAAGGGGCGACATTTCAACATTTGGGTTAGTGAGCAGTTTATGGGCGAGGAAGGAGTGGTGGAGAGGAGAGTTTAAAGGGGAGTTGGGGTGGGTGAGTTGAGTCCCATAACAGATAATTAAGAGAGATGGTGAAGGGAGCCTGTCTCCTGTTATCCCCTTAATGCAGCGCAGCGGCTCAGGCCAGGTGGAGTGAGAGGGCTGTGTCTGGGTCTGTGTCACAGCAGGTGGTCTGCACTACCCTGCATAAAGAACTAAAGAGACAGTGGAGAGAGGCAGGTGAGGTAATAAGTGGTGTGTGCGTGTGTCTGTGTGTGCGTGTGTCAATGTGTGTGTGTGTGTGCGCTTGTCTCTCAGCACATGGTCTGCACTACTAGCCATAAAAGGAGGTAGGGTTGGAGAGAGCGGATAGGGATTTGAGGTGGAGAGGGAATAATAGAGTTTTCACCTGAAGTGAGGATAGAATATGATAGCTAACCTTCTGTTGATAAGTACAGAAGGACAATAGCATGACAAACAGATATAAACAGAGAGAGAGCGAGAGGGAGAGAGAAAGAGAGGCAGAGAGAGGGAGCGAGAGCGAGATAGGTGGAGAGAGAGAAAGAGAATGAGAGAGGGAGAAAGAGGGAGGCGGAGAGAGAGAGAAAGAGAATGAGAGTGAGCGAGAGAGAGAGAGAGAGGGAGGCGGAGAGAGGGAGCGAGAGGGAGAAAGGCAGAGAGAGAGAATGAGAGAGAGAGCGAGAGAGGTGGAGAGAGAGAGAGAGGGAGGCGGAGAGAGAGAGCGCGAGGCAGAGAGAGCGAGCGAGAGGCAGAGAGAGCGAGAGAGAAAGAGAATGAGAGAGAGAGAGAGGGAGGCGGAGAGAGAGAGAAAGAGAATGAGAGAGAGAGGGAGGCAGAGAGAGAGAAAGGACACATCAAGGACATTGCTACTACTGGGGCACTGTGTTACATCATCATATAGGTTAACTATAGGTTTCCTGCTGAGAGAAAGCCAATTTCTCTTAGGAACCAATCTAAGATTCTCTCTGTCATATGTCCATAATGTTGTCTCTGTTGTCCTAATGGATTCTCTCTGTCATATGTCCATAATGTTGTCTCTGTTGTCCTAATGGATTCTCTCTGTCATATGTCCATAATGTTGTCTCTGTTGTCCTAATGGATTCTCTCTGTCATATGTCCATAATGTGGTCTCTGTTGTCCTAATGGATTCTCTCTGTCATATGTCCATAATGTTGTCTCTGTTGTCCTAATGGATTCTCTCTGTCATATGTCCATAATGTTGTCTCTGTTGTCCTAATGGATTCTCTCTGTCATATGTCCATAATGTAGTCTCTGTTGTCCTAATGGATTCTCTCTGTCATATGTCCATAATGTGGTGGGGCTGTCCGCATGGGTAGACTCTTCTCTCTCACGCTCGGAAATTGACATGCCTCAGTGGCTAATGAATAAAAGATGCGAGAAAAGGTGTTTGTGAGTCTGTGTGTGTGTGAGGAGCTACAGCTGTCAGGTGCTATGTCAGGACTAATTGACACAGTAGATCAGAACCCTTGAACGCACAGCGTGAGGGCTCCTATGAAGAACACTTTGCTATGTTATAAAAGATGGTAATATGTAGGAGATGACAGAGTTATGGTGGTTGTGTGTGTGTGTGTGTGTATGTGTGTGTGTATGTGTGTGTGTGTGTGTGTGTGTGTGTGTGTGTGTGTGTGTGTGTGTGTGTGTGTGTGTGTGTGTGTGTGTGTGTGTGTGTGTGTGTGTGTGTGTGTGTGTGTGTGTGTGTGTGTGTGTGTGTGTCTGTCCAGAACGAATGGAAGGACATCTCAGGTCAGAAACCAGCTAACACTGCACAAGCAATTCAACGTTTCCCTCTCCAACTTATATTGTGGTAAAGTGTCAACCAACCATAAGCAACAAGAGCTCTCTAGCTAGCTGATAATGCTGTGGGTGCAGTAGTCCCATGTCAGTAGTGAGAAGCTTTTGTCAGTGACAGTATAAGTGAAGGTGGATGAACTCGAGTGAAGTTTTCCTCAGTAAAATGAGGGCACAATGGCTACTGGTGGGCAGAAGCTTTCACTACACCATCTTTGCATCAGGGCAATGACAAGGTGTGGAGAACTATTCGGTGTGCCCCACAGATGAGTGCCGGGGCCATTCACCTGACCAGCGCTATCCAACCATTGACCATAGAGAGAGCTGACCGTTAAACTGTGTTAGGACCATAAACCTCAATTCACTTTTACAGAGAAGGGAACGAGGGAGTAAGGATGGAGGGTGGGGAATGATATTGACGTGGTTGAATATCGATGCTAACCAGGGTTTTGATGCAGAAAGTGTGTATATTTTTATGTAAAATCAAATCTGTCTGTCTGTGTCTGTCAGTGTGTGAAAAAGGCACCATTTGGTTAAACTGAGACTAGTTGTCCCAGTAGAGTGCTTTTCTACCTCTCCCTCCTGTCCTCATACAGAGCCTCTGTTAGTCTGCAGGGAGCGGGGAGTTGTCCTCTCAGCACCACAGCTGGGGCCTGTCTGGGCTGCAGAGCTCTCTCTCTCTGTTTCTCTCTCACTCTCTCTCTCTCGCTTTCTCTCTCTCTCTCTCTTTCTCTCTCTCTCTCTGTCGCTCTCTCTCTCTCTCTCTCTCTCTCTCTCTCTCTCTCTCTCTCTCTCTCTCTCTCTCTCTCTCTCCGACTAAGCCCATTAGACATAGCTGTGTTATGTAACTGTTGTGCTGTGTGTGTGTGTGTGTGTGTGTGTGTGTGTGTGTGTGTGTGTGTGTTTGTGTGTGTGTGTGTGTGTGTGTGTGTGTGTGTGTGTGTGTGTGTGTGTGTGTGTGTGTGTGTGTGTGTGTGTGTGTGTGTGTGTGTGTGTTTGTGTGTGTGTGTGTGTGTGAACTGTGCTATACTAAGGTTGGGATAGATTGTAGGGTGCAGTAGCAGTATTATCCTCTCCACACACACACACACACACACACACACACACACACACACACACACACACACACACACACACACACACACACACACACACACACACACACACACACACACACACACACACACACACACCACCACCAAAACTTTGTCATCTCCTACATATTACCATCTTTTATAACATCGCAAAGTGTTCTTCATAGGAGCCCTCACGCTGTGCGTTCAAGAGCACCATTGTAATTCAGGAGAGCGTCTTCTACAGTTTAACAGTGTTCGTCAAGCTGTTTAATCACTGTTAATGAACGGAATGACTCATAAAAGGGAAATTAATATTGATGAGTGTCTGCCTATGTGTTTTATAATTGTAATGGTCGCCGCCATATGCTAAGCTTAACACCTCTAGCCTTCACACCAGACTGTCATTAACACACTCCCATTAACACCATGTATCACCACTAGCCTCCACACAGACTGTCATTACCACCATGTATCACTGCTAGTCTCCACACCAGACTGTCATTAACACCATGTTTTACCGCTTGTCTCCACACCAGACTGTCATTACCACACTCCCATTAACACCATGTATCACCACTAGTCTCCTCACCAGACTGTCATTACCACACTCCCATTAACACCATGTATCACCACTAGCCTCCACACCAGACTGTCATTAACACCATGTTTTACCGCTAGCCTCCATACCAGACTGTCA